>NC_054559.1:13837985-14137985 GCF_017654505.1 Polyodon spathula
CCACAAACTTTGCTTTTGTGACCATGACAGTGATATTTTGAAATTTACTATTTCCAATGAGAAAACGGGCAAATGTGTGTCTTTTCATTCACATAAAGTCAGAAAAAACCAACATATTGAATTCAAATTAACATGTATTTATACTAAAGTAATACAAAAATGACTACAAAAGATTTAGAAGTGAGTAGTTTTTCGAGATTTACGATTATACTGTAAATCACTTTCATGAATCAGCCCCCAAATGTAGTCTCCCATCATGTTCTCGTTATACTGTCCTTGGTAGCGGCGTTCAAAGTCCAGTATATCCTGGTGGAAGTGCTCGCCTTTCTCCTCCGAGTACGCTCCCACGTTCTCCTTGAATTTATCAAGATGAGCATCAAGGATATGGACTTTGAGGGGCATCCTACAGCCCATTGTGCCGTAGTTCTTCACCAGAGTCTCAACCAGCTCCACATAGTTTTCGGCCTTGTGATTGCCCAGGAAGCCCCGAACCACTGCGACAAAGCTGTTCCAAGCTGCTTTCTCCTTACTAGTGAGCTTCTTGGGGAATTCATTGCACTCCAGGATCTTCTTTATCTGTGTTCTGACGAAGACACCGGCTTTGACCTTTGCCTCAGACAGCTTAGGGAAGAAGTCTTGAAGGTACTTGAAGTCTGCCGACTCCTTATCTACAGCTCTGACAAATTGTTTCATAAGGCCCAATTTGATGTGCAGTGGTGGCATCAGTACCTTCCGGGGGTTCACCAGTGGCTCCCACTTGACGTTGCTCCTCCCCACAGAGAACTCGGTCTGCTGTGGCCAGTCCCGCCTGTGGTAGTGCGCCTTGGTGTCCCTGCTGTCCCAAAGGCAAAGCTAGCAGGGAAATTTTCTAGAAAGTTCTAGAAGTTACTCCAAGTTTACTCAGCACTGAATCTATTTGGAATGTTCTGGAAAATAGGTAAATTTCAAGATATCACTGTCCTGGTCACAAAAGCAAAGTTTGCGGGGAATAATAGCCATTTTCTATACTTTTGAGGCATAAGCAATTAGGAAATAACACTTACTACCCAGGAACAAAAAATAAATAAAAATTGTTACACAGTGTAATAAGTGCATTTTGTTCAGTTTCAGATGATTACCATCTGATTGTGCAAGCTGAAAACAGCTGGTGATCCTGCTCATTGTACAGGAACTTTGCATAACTTTAAGAACACAAAGCCAGTTTTTCAGGAACAGTGGCTTGAAACCTGCTTCAGGCGACCTAGTTTGAGCTCCTAGTAAAACCAGAAATGGATCAAACTGCTACGCAATGGGCGTCTTATTTCCATTCTTCTTGTTTGCACATCTGGGGACTGAATTAATAAAAACTCTTTCCTTAATCTACTTTTTTATTATTGTTTTACAATCCAGTCGGTTTTAGAAAAAGGGGAGAACAGCAATGTTCGATTTGGGGTTTAAGGTTTTCGCCTTCGATTTATCTACACTCATGTCTCGGCAGCAATGCAACAGAGTAGGACAATATTACGGAGAGGCCGCGACTGGAAAAGTGTTTATATTTCAGCTGTATACGTGTCATTGCTTAAAACCCCTAACAGAATGTACGGTAAAGTCGAGTTTAATCCAAATAAAAGTACTTTTTTTTTTTTTCTGACGTGCAACGGTGTGTCTCCAAAAACCGTTTGCAGTGAATGGATTACCCCACGCATTTGCCTTTGAACCGAGCGTGGGAGGACAGCAGAGTAACCTTATACAAGGTCACCTCCACCTAGGAATACCAAGACACGGGATATTTTACAAGAACAACAAATACACCGCTGCTTTAAAACTGCATGTGTATAAATTAAAATATACGGCAAGATAAAATTGTGCGTACAGTTATACATAAACGCAAACGAGGACACGGTGCGCTGCTACGCACAGACGAGAAAGATACTGCTAAATAAATGGGGAGGTAGGGTTTGCCTTGCGGTACTCTAATATTTGAACTCAAGGCCGACAATCACTACAATACCCGGTACCGTAGGTGCGCTGCATTTGAAATAATCAAATATAGGTATGTCATTTACTCCGATACTTGCCAAGGCACCTGCTTCTGCTTCAAATCGTTGATCTTGCTGTCGATTTGCTGCGTGGGACCTATCAATAATAAATTAACTTAGTTACAAAACAGCCCTACTCGCAATAGATAAACCAATGCATAGCCATAAAAGAATATATTATTATTATTATTATTATTATTATTATTATTATTAGTATTATTATTGCCTTATCCTGTTCTGATCACAGCAATCTAAGGCAATACATAGATGGGAAAGATTTTAGAATGTATTTTACACATTAGTAACAAACATGCTTGCAACATTGCAGGAACACGCAATTATTGGAAACACAACACAACACAAAGACTGATGAAATAATACAAAGTCAGTTTTTACCTGTTCTCCTTTGTGTGGCAAGTTTGCTGGGACCCCTGGTAATAGTGTACATCATGTGTTACAACAATGCAACCGGCCTCGGTATTGCACTTTGCAAAGTTACCAATAACTCACGCTTAGCTGTAAGTAGCAGTCGTACATTTAAAAAAAAAAATAATAATAATACAAAGAAATATAATCGCCAAGCGTTGGTTTTGTCACTTTGTTTCTTTTTGTGTTTGTAGCAGCCGCAATGTGACAGGGTGCAATGTATTCCCAGCCAATACTAGCAAGATCTTGCAAAACGTGCGACTGGTATTGGGTTAAAAGTCAATGAAATATTGCAACGTGCTGCTGGTCCAGGGTGCAACTCAGTGCAATGTTAGAAGACTGTCCTGCAAATGCGTGTCTGTGTATAGCAGTCCTGGGTGCTGTCTGTGCCGCTCTCGTAATGTCTGGCAAGGCAACTTTGCTTTGGGGCTGCAATGTGACTTGTTTTCTGATTAAACCGGCAGTCAGGCGGTATGATCGCGAGTGTTACCACCCACCTGTGACGTCACCACACACCCCTTTGGATTATTTAAAGTGGACGTGCCCTTCAGACGACGGGTCCTCATGCATTTCTAGGGTTAAAGAGCAGTGGAGGTTTGTGGAAAGCCATTTGGCATGGTGTCCCTTAGTTTTACCACACGTTGTGAATCGCTGGTTACAGCGCACACACGTTTTCTGTCTGGAGGGTCTATTTTTTCTGCTCTTCTCAACAGTCCAGATTTAGCTGGTTTACACTCGATCTTAATTGTTCGCGATGTAACATTTAAAATATTAAAGCTGGAGGTGGTGACGTTATACCAAATGAAGCCTGCATCTTTCATAATCTGTTAAAGAAACAGTCCAGCTGCTGTGAATTTTAGCCATGTTTATCGATCCATGTTTTAAAAATGATATATACAATCAGTCTAGAATGATGCCAGTGTTTTTAAGAAATTTACTATAAAACTAGGACATAATGCATAACTGACCTATGTCTGACAACATTATAAACAGGTACTTTTGTGGCCTTTTTGTGTTTTAAATATCCTGCAATAAAAAGTACATAGTGTGTGATTAACACAGCTTCCATCGTGGAGGGAGCAGGCATTGCAATGCAATACTCCTACCTTTACTCAGCAGCAATGGTTTCTTGTAGTGCTGGAGTAAGAGTTTTATTAACCACTTTCCATAGCTGCCAGCATCTAACATGGCACACGAAGGCAGGAAACAAGCTGTGCCATTTGTCTATAAGGAAAGGCAAATTCAGGACTGTGACACTGAAACACCAGGCATCTGTAGTATGCTCTTGCACAAATGGGCAGACTGATTAACTTGTTTCGCTAATGGCCTCTTTTAATGTCTCAACAATCTCTTTAGTTTTACTCTGTGCTTAAAGAAATTGATGATTCCATGTAGCTATGCTTAAAGTAGTGTTGCAAGTCAGTTTCAGTCATGATGGGCAAGACCACAGGCCAGACAGACTTTGAGAGAGAGCGGGTAGGCGATTGGTTTCCAGGTGTCTAAATAGTCTCAAAGATGAGGAATCCATTCATTTTTCCTCTGAGACAATGTAACACCTTGCAGCCTCACACAATTGCATTGAATCTGGGCTGTCCATGCTAGTCTTACACCCTATCTACTGTGTTATGGCCTGTGTTTCAAACAGCACTTTATAGGGATTGATAATTGCACCGGGAGCACTTAGCTTTTATGAGTAGGATACAGTGTGCTTGCTTGTTAATGTTTAATGATGTGTTGATATGCTTTACTATGCTATTGCTGAGGTAGTGAATGAATGAGCTGTTGAACTTTTGGACTTATATCTTGCACGAACTGTTCTAAGTAAAATAATTTACCTGAGATTTTTATGGAGAAAGAATTAAAAGGTGTTATAAAAGACAAAACTATTAAGATTCCAAATGAATTCAGCTTGGATTCTATAAAACTATCATTCAGATCAATTCATTCAAAACGGGTGTTCAAATACAAAAAAAAATATAAAGGAAAGTGATCTTTTTTTTTCAGACATTACTTCCAAACGTTCTTTAATCACCCAAATATAATCTCCTTGCTGATAAAATTATGAACTACAATTTAAATAATAACATTACATTTCCATGAAAACTATTCTCAACACTGAAGCTGCAGCACCCAGTGCGTGACTTTAAACTAGAATATAATTTCTTCTTCTAGTTTAGACTTCTGTGCACTTAAGAATATCAGAATGCATTCCTTCTTCATTTTGCTTCCATTCCCACAACAAAACTTCTGAATTAGAGGTGTTAACAGTAAACATTTAACCATGTGGTTCAGTCATGTTTTTAACATGCGATCATCATGCATTATTCATGTATTCTGGATAGGGCATGAGTGTACAGTGTGTGCCACATTCAATATCTATTCAAGATATTTTCCATATACTGTTCACACAACTCTTGTACACCTCTAGTCTTAAATGTTGCAGTAACTTTAACAAAATATATGACGGCACTAAATTGGGGTGCTTCTCGTGACGGTTTTTCAAATAACATTTAAAATATTTTTTTCATTCAACCATTTAAACTTATCTGGTAGCCGATTTAGAAGTACTGTAGTTATCAGCATGTAAGCATTATCTGGAGTAAGAGACAATTACAGCATTCAACCATATGAAGTGATAATAACACTGAACTTTACATTGACCTCCAAAGGCTACCCTGCAAAATCCCATGAAATTGGTAAGAAATATTTAAAAAAATTTAAACCAGAAAAAAAAATCTATTAAAATACAACAGAACACTGGGTTAATGTGAGTGGTATCAGAATGATTTGGTGGCTTAAGTCCAGGCTTGCTCCCTTGGTCAGTAATGGGGTTCACAGTCTTCCAACAGACTGTCTGTGATGTAGCTGCACCCAAGGACATTCTGATAATATTCCTTTTCTGCCAAGTTATTGATCGTCCAGCCCACAACTTCAACTCCTCGGGATTCCCAGAAACGCACATACTCTCTGTCGAGGAAAGCAGACACAGGGATCAGTGGGGTTAGGGGCACATTGCAGTCATACTGAAATAGACACAAATTATGTAGTTTGGCCCCCAGAATAGGAATGCATAACTTTACATTGTTAAGTTGGTGTTTTTCATTTGCTGTTTGCGTGCAAAGCCAAGAATCAAAAGGGCTAACACCCTGTCCCCTCCATAATCACAGTGCTGCTGTCCCTGCATATACAGGACACGTTAATGTAAGTACATCGTACAAGGATGGTGCAATGCAGGTAAGTTATTATGTTTGGAGTAATAGATTATTGTAAGGGAGTTACACAGCGTCGCTACCAGCAGTATGCAGGCACTCACGGGGAGATGTAGTTCTTCTGCATGATGAAGGCAGAGACCCCACACAGGTCCCACAGCAGGCTGTGGTGACTCCAGTCCAACAGGACATCCAGCAGCATGAACCAGTAGTGCTTTGAGAGGGAGTCGAAGCGGGGCGTCCCGTCCCCCAAGTGACTCAGGCTCCAGGGCCGATGAGTGAGGGCCGTCACCACAGCTGGGTCAGCCTGACGCATCTGCAACAAGAACAGGGCAGGCTTTAACAAAATACGCTTCTTAACTGGGCCTTGCTTGTGCAAGTGTTATTTTTGGGGTTGAACCCTGACGAATTCGCTCACTACAACAATTTAGTCAAACAAGACTTTATTAACAGCATGAGATACAGAGCGGCAGTCTTCTTCATCTGACCTAAAAAGAGCTCTAATTAAGCCTCTTTCATGCCTAACTTGGTTATATCACTCTTCGTTAATTATTTCATAATTTGAAGAGCTCTCCAGGTACAGTTTGACCTGGCTCCTTCCCGTACTCTATCTCCCCTAGTCACTTCAGAATTTTTAAATCCAACACACACACATGCGCACATGCACACACACCCACAACCACACGATACATTGATACAAAAGGTTACAAGACATAGACAACTTATCTATATCATAGCCAAATAAGGAGTCTGCTTCCTTCTTGGTAGCTTTACACTCTCATTTGCACTTTGCAAGGAGCAAGTAAGTGTCTACTAGTTGGCATAGAACTTCATGAGTCAGATTCACAAAGCTATTTTACTCAAACCATCTATAGCACATTTTTCCTGAAAGGAAAAAAACACCCAAAACAATCCTAAAGCAAAAAGGAAACAAACTTTATAAAACTTAGGACATTCTTACTTTGTAGATGACCTTAGGTTCAAAGGAGCAGACAATGCTGCTGTTGTAAAGTGTGGGATATTTCTGGTACATCTTCTTCAAGGCAGCAGCAGCCTAACGCAAAGGGACATAGTTACTCTTGAGAACCAAACGGGAAAAGTCTTTAAATAAACAAGTATAATCAATCTATTTGGAGTGTTCCGCTTTTCCTCTTCCTTTTCTATTGGACTGGCCCGTACCTCGTCAGCATGCCCTTTGACATCAAAGTAAATAGTGAGCTGGTTCCGGAGACTCTCCTCTATTGCTTCCTCCAGGGTCGGCACCTTCTCCCCATGATAAATGTCCCTGAAAGCACAATTGATGAGCGATTCCTAAGATACAGCTAAAGAGACAGAAGGGTGTACCATTGCAAGACAGATCTCACAAGAGAAGTAACCCTGACCTAGGCTCTGACACTACACTCTCTGTGACTGACATATGCACGACTCTTTCTGTTAAAGGGTATTGAGCTCCTAACCCAAACCCCAGCTTCCTCCATGTTGCTGATTCCCCTTCCCAGTGTTCCCCAGTGCCCCAGTACAGCGCTTGCTTACCAAAGCCGGTGCTTGGCTGCTGCATCCAGCTTTAGAATGTCTTTGTAAGTAAGCTGACTGAGCAGTCCTGTCCCGTTGGTTGTGCGGTCTACAGTGGTGTCATGCATCAGGATGGGGACACCGTCTGCAGTGAACTCCAAGTCTAGCTCCACTCCTGTGGCTCCATTCTCACTGGCCTGGGGAGTGATGAAGAACTTTATTATTAAGGGTTTCGTTATGTCAATACTGTATTATAAAAAATAAAAATTCCAAGGATCAGTTTACAACAAAAAGCAGATTTCCCAGCATTGTATTTATCCATGCACTGTTTAACTATACTTGCATAAGCAGTTCCCCAAAATACAACTGCTACACTACACAGACTTTCCGCTCTTTCAAACACATAGTCGGTGCGATAAGTAACTCGCATCAATGAAACCTGCTCTGCAGCGCTCTCTAGTCTGAACTGCTGGGGAGAAGCGGATCTGAGCATAACAATATTTAATTGCTTTTTCACCGAGCTACTCGCTTATTAACGCACCCACGACCTTGTGAGGTATTCTCCTCTTACCTTACGGATTGCTGCCAGGGTATTTTCAGGAGCGTCATGTCCCCCTCCGCGGTGTGCAATGACAGAGATGCCAATACCGGCCACTCTTCTGCCGGGCCGCAGGACCTGCCTGGTCCGGGATACAGGAACTGGCTGGTACCGGAACATTAGCAAAAATAGGTAGACAGAGGCGGTTAGCACGGTGGAACATAGCGGACTTCTGGTCCCCAGCAACAAAACCAGAAACACGACCGAGAAACAGCCAAATCCGTCCCCTATCGGAAGCATTCTCTGAGTCGGTGTTTAACGGCGGAAACCTCGTTCTTCAGTTTTTTTTTAGGCAGGCTGATACAGGAAGCAGTGACTGTGAAACAGCAAGGATGATCGCCCGCCCCCGAAGGTTGTAAATGCCGTTGCCCTTGACTGTAATACCGTGATAAAGGTTACCCGTTAAACGAGGACGTTGTCTGTAATAATAAGAACGCAAAAACATGTAAACTGCATCACACGGTTAAGCTGATAAACACCATACAACCCGTAAGCTGTATCGGCATGCATGCATGACACTTGTAGTGTAGGACTGGAGCCAGCACGATTGCAAAATACTGCATTGCAATACAAAGCAGAACATAGCCACCTGCGGTGCTGCGAAATTGCAACTGAATTTTCTGCAACTGAAAAAAATGGGACCATCCTGGAGTTTAATTAAAATCATGTGACACAATACTAGTTAATATTATTATTATTTGTTTATTTAGCAAACGCCTTTACCTAAGACGATTTACAGAGACTGGGGTCTGCGTGAACTATGCATCAGCTGCAGAGTCACTTACAACGTCTCACCCGAAAGACGGAGCACAAGAAGGTTAAGTGACTTGCTCAGAGTAACGCAGTGAGTCAGTGACTGGGGTGGAATTTAGTCAGTATAAGCTCAGCTCCAAAAAAAAATCGGTATGTTACATTTTGGTTTCTTAGTTAATGTCCCGTCAAACTATTCCGCCGTTGGTGTGTTTGACAGTCTCAGCCCCCACCACTGTTACATCATACGATTTACTCCTAAAATTAATTCCTTGTGCAACAGAGGCAACTGTTTTTTTTTCACGGCAGCATGCTTTGGGTGCGTGGTTTATTATGGGCGTGGAGACGATTGTCTCCTCCCTTAAAATGCGGCGCCTGTATCGATAACTGTTATTTTGAACAGATTAAAAGGAAGGCGGTCCTTTTGGGCGCGTTTCCAGTTAGAAGATGAGGATTTGGGTTGCTAGGAAGCGGTGTTGCCGCCGGAAGATGGCGGCTGCGTCGAGGAGGCGGGCACTGGTATTTTACATCATAAACGGACAAAAATAAAATTCTTCTTTTTGTTTTTTTTAATCAGGAACCGACAACACAAACCGCTCAGCACTCGCGGTTAAGAAAGAGATATATACATCGGCTAGAGAGTAACAGACGCTGACCTCCTAAGGAATATTCTAGGCAGAATTACATGTTTACTGTGCATGGTAAGCAGGGTGGGTGCTTTTGTGTAATTTGATTCATGATTTATATTTCTTCATTTTTTTTTTTAACATTTGCAAAACACAATATTTGTTTTTATTAGTACACCCCTGCGTTATGTATTGTGCTATTAAATATTATCACGTTATTAGTTACCAGAACAGCACATTATTGACCGCTGTCAGTAGCTGCTAAGGTTACTATGCAAACACGAGTCTGTAAGGCTGAGTGATGATCTGAGATTTTACATATTTAGCTAGCTAATTAAGCTATATTGAAAGTGGCATATAGAATAATACTGCATGTTTTGCGATAATGTTATTGTAGTCAAACCCTATTCTTTCTTGCAAAATGGAACTAGAAGGCATACGTGTTCTGATTGTTTTTTTTTCTTTGATAATGAACCAGTCTACATTACACACCGCAAAAAGAAAAAACGAACATGTGTTTGTAGATTGTATTGTGAAATATGTTTAATTAAAAAGGTTATTGATTTTTGGTTTAAAACTAACGTTATTTGCCGATACCTGTGTGTCTTGTATGAAGTAGGTTTCTGGGACAATGTCATTTTAAACTCATCCTGTAATCGTTTGATTTAAACTTATTGTTACTATTTGTAAATACCAAGTATTCAATGGGGCATATTACAGTAATGAAATAGCAACTTCCAAGACATTTCTATTTTTTTGTTATTATTTTAAAGTAGATTTCAGAAGCAGGGAATTACGATTATTAAATGAATACTTAAAACAAAAAACTATTTTGAAAAACAATGATGCTTTTGTTTAAGCCTGATAATTATGATCTATTGTGTGGATCTGTTGTATGTGGTGTCCCACAGGACACTTAAAAAATGACTTCATCTCACTTAGGGAGAGAAAATAAATAAAGGGAGAGAAATTGTAGTAAACCTTTAATTGGCTTTCATTTGTGTGTCTTGTTGTTTCTCGCTAGCATTAATAAATAGGTATTTGTTTTTATACCAGTAAACAACCTCTGGGTTTGAATAGTTATCTGTATGCGTTATTCCTACATTTCAGTGGATCCACTTGCTGAAATAGACCTTTTACCAGGTGTGTCAGCAGAAAAAAAAAAACATCAAATCCATCTATTCATTAGATTTGCAGCTGTCACTGCTTTTGAATTGAAGTCCAGTTGCAGATGTCTGTTTAACTCATTAGGCCTCTCCCACAGTGCTTTTGTTTAGTTCTAGTGCTGCTACTCATGACCATGGAAACACAACTCAACACAGAGCATGTGCAGTTTGAGGCTCTCTGGGCATACCAGGCTTCTGGCCATGTCTGTGTTGCTGAGATAGGGCTGAAACACCTCCTTAAAGCATGTGTGTGTGTGTGATTGAGCCATGTATGGCTAACAGACTTTTAGGTAGCTATATGCTGTCAATTGATTTTTGCTTTTGAAATATGAGCCTCCTTTTAGAATCTACAGTAACATGCATGTCAGATTTTGCAAAAGCATTGTAAGGCAGTCCCTGTTTCCCTAAATATAAGAATTGGCCCCACGTAGCTTAAAGTTTGTAAGCCTCTTTCACCCCCCCCTGTTATATTGTTATGTAACTAAACTAACTTGGCCAAGCATGAAGCTGTAGTGTCCCCAGTCAATTTACAAAAAAAAAAAAAAAATTAAAAAAATGCTTTTCTTTGTGACTTTTTGCTTGATCCGCATAGTTTAGATTTCTGAGAGAGATTGCAACATCTAGTTTTTAACTATGCATTCTGTTTTCGCATTTCTTCATAACAATTCTATTGCTTTCTGTCTTGGTTTGTGTATGTGCAGTTTGCCAGTTGGGAGATGGAAGACTATGAGGAGTTCTATACAAAGCACCTGGCTCAGATCCAGGGAGAGGTGCAGCCCCGCATTCTGCCTGCCAGCCAACAGGGGGAGCTTTCCATTATCCAGTTCCATGGTGTTCCTGTCCTGTCACCTCTGGTAAGGATTCTCAAAGTAGAGATAATGAGGTTGTGCTTGACCACATCCCATAACATTTAGGGTCAGTAGCTTCTTTCCATTTTTCCTCCAAGCATTTCCCTCATGTCGCTCTTATAGCAGGTCAGAATTTAGCACCAGCATGGAACCCAGTCCTGGGTTTCAGAACCAGCCTGAATTCTCAAACGGGGAACTTTTCTCACAAGATTATTTTAAGTGCGTTACCTCAGTGTCATTTTAGCTGCGTTACCTCACACTGTCATGTGCCTGTGTTTGAGTTTCTCAGTGCATGGTTACCGTGTGGATTGTCCCTAGCGTGGTTGCTGTTTACAGCAGGCTGTGAGCTGCACGTGTTGACAGGTACAGTGAAATAGAGACGCTCAGACTGGGAACTCATTCACATTGTAGCAGCATCGCTATCACATCAGTACACAAAACAAGCCAATCCCAAGACATAAACAAGTTGAGGAATACTTGAGAATAGCTGCTGGTCAGATTAGACTGTGGGCTACTATCAAGAAGTCAGAAAGCTCAGAGGTAAACTGCTTTATATCTAAAAAAATAAGCAAATACTGCTGTAAAACTGTCAAAATCAATAAGCAGTTAAAGTTTAATCTATGTATATGTATATATGTGTGTGTGTGTGTGTGTATATATATATATATATATATATATATATATATATATATATATATATATATATATATATATAATATATATATATATATATATATATATATATATATATATATATATAATGTATATGTGTGTTTGTAGTGAAAGCTCTATGTCTAATTAAAAAAATAACAAACAGTTCTAAAGTTCTAAAAGTAAAAAACAAAAAATAAATAAGGGTACATTGGTTAATGTGGATTCAGAAAATAATGTTTAAAAAAAAATATATATATTGGACTGACTAACATAGATTAGTCTTTGGTGTACACAAGTCTCCTTATACAGTGTAAGGTGTGTGGGAAAGTATTTTAAGACTGAGGAGAATTACGTCTAAACAAGTTCATGAAGTATGGACATTTACCATATCATTGTCCCTTCTGTATTTTGCTTCTCAAAGAACACAATAGTGGATTACTGTGTTGTGTAATCTAACCCACAGTGGTTGTAATTCTATTTGTGTGTGTGTCTCGGGTTACATAGTTTTTTTAAATTTTTATTCTAGTAGTACTTGGTGATTTAAGACTGTAATGTAGAAATGTCTGATATGGATACATACTGTTTGTAAAATGCTGTGTTTTGTCTTGTTGAGTTTTCTGGTAGGACTAGTGAACTGAGAGGCTGGGGGTTGAAGAGATTATAGGGAAGATATTGACTGCGCTCTTTGTTACTGGAAAATGTTAAAGAAAAAAGAGGGACTCATTTTGCATTGTCTTGTTTTACCGTTTTAATTCACTATCTCTTTTGCCTCAACTGATTTCCTTTTTTGTTTCTTTGTCAAGACGTGCTTAGTTAAAATGGATAAGAAAAGTTGTAAAAGCCTGACCTCACTTGTTTTCAACAATGTTCTGAGCTGAAGAAGAGCCAGGGGGAGAAACTGCTTGTTATGTAGGTCACTGCCGCTATTGATGATCACAGTTAAGTTATTGATTGTTGATAGGGGTAAGTCCCTGGGGCAGTGTTGCTGTGGATTATTTTGCCAGACGTACAAAATGCAATTTTGTTATCTTGTCAGTCTTACCCTGCACAGGCTAGGAATGTAAGGTATTTATTGAATGTAGACCATGCAGTCAAGTGTCTCTGTTCAATCAGTGTTGTTGCTTTTAGGATGTGGATTCACCGCCCTTACAAGCAATACCATTACTGTTAAGCAAAAGAATGTTCCACTCACATAAACAGTGTTCATCATGTCAGGATATTCTGTGACTGTTTTCTGAATAGTAGAATGTTATACATACGCTGTGATGTGCTGATTTGTTCCAGCTGACTTTGGAGCGACGGAAGGAGATGACACAGTACAGGAACCGCGCTGTAGAGCTGGAGACTGCGAACCATGGTCTGAGGAGGAGCGCCTTGCTGACTCGGGTTCAAAAGATCCTGGAAAGTGTGCAGGTCAGTGTCCTGGGTGGTAGCAGCATGGAATTGTCTGCTCTAGTCATTGTCACCACTGGAAAGAAATGATTGAATTACTTAATAATGCCAAGTATTGCCCAGTGATGTGAAATGGCAAGTCAAACTTCAGTGAGTTACTTATTGGAGCTAATAAAATTGAATGTGAACCAAGGCCTGCGCATCAATAAAAAGAAATAAAATCAAAGGAAACTAAGTTGGCAAGTGTACAGTGTAAAATGATTAAACATGGACTATATCAGATCACATGCCTGTGAAGCAACAGATATGCAATTTCCTTGTAGAATTTCAAGACAACAAAAATGAACCAGTATCTTTCAATTTGCAATTTTCTTTATAGATGTACAAGTACATAAGTAGGATGAGTGCTCCTTATTTAAAATAGATTCAATTTCTCACATATATATTTTTATACCCTGTAAGAAGTTCACACCAATGCTAAACTTCACATTTTTTTATGGTGCCTAAAAAACCAAAGACAGTGTGCTGTGTAAATTTCTATTTTCAAACGAATCTGTGTGGAAGCTTGTTCTTAAATAAACTATGTAGATGATTAACTGCAGGTACAAAGTGCATTATAACTAAAACCCATGGTTATTTTGAACCAAAGTAATACACTTTGCAGTTGTTTGTTTATTCACTTTTTCAGTTCAGCCCGGTATCATGTCCCAGATTTGTGGTTGCCAGTCTGGCAGTGTATCTCAGCTAAGGAACAACATGTAGTTATTTAATAAGCATTGTTTAATAGGTGTTCTTGACAGTTGCCCCCCTGGCTATGCTTACTATCCAGATCCAGTCTTTGTTTACAGCTGCCTGCTTGGAAACTACAAAGTGGCCAAGGGAGCGGGCTTGTCTCAAGTGTCAGGGCTCATTATTAACTGCAGCAGACTCTACCCCCCTCGGACTAACTGGAAAACACACTACCATCCTTGTTTGGATAATTACAGGTCAACTGCCTGGCCACTGAAGCTGAAAGCAACATAATAATGGATACTTGATATTTTACAGCTGCTAGATCAGCTGTTGTAGCTTTGGACTGATTACATGTTTTGGCTGCGGCCGATGTAGGTAGAGATTAATTTATTGTGCTTTTGTGCCATTTTTGTTTATAACTGAACACAATTCCATTGAATGTATTTTAGTCGTGTGACTCGTAACTACTTGCTTTGGTCACTGAAAATGAAATATCCACGCAAACTGGCTGACTCAGATTAAATGTAAAGCAATATGAAATATTGCATGCACTTTCATTTCCATGATTAAGTTATTTTTTTATTTTAATTTTTTTGCTATTTTATAGAGTGATAAAATAAGCCCTGCTTTATTTTAATGATAATGTTTGAATGATGTAAAGCTCTGTATCAAGGCTGCTCTTAAATTACAGGTGAGATCCATTTTTTTTTTTTTTTTTTTTTTTTTTTTTTTTTTACATATTCTAAAAGAGTTTATAAGCCCTTGATCAGCTATTTTAAAATGTTACCACTATAACATTAGTGTTTGGCAATTTCTGTTTTGCTTTCAGAGCTAAATTATGTGTAAAATGTCCCGTTGTCTCACGCCAGATCTATAATTGATATCTACTGAATACCTACAGGTACGGAAGGTGTCAAATGCAGGTGAGCAGGTGTCTGCCCCAGATAATCACTCCCAAAAATCAGAGGCCAGGAATGGGTTTGCCCTTCTTCCTGACATGAGTGGACTGCCAAAGGGAAGAGTATCAGGGGTTGCTAGTGTGCCTCCAAGGAGCAGTGCAAGAGAGCATCCCCAAGAGGAGAACGGTGTCCTCACCCCTGCATCCCCCATCCTTGCAGAACACCCCTCTCCCATACCAACCCTGGACTTGAGGGGGGAGGAGGACGAGGAGGCCAGCAACTACGCTGTGAGTCTGCAGAGCTTGCTGAGGAAGTCTCGGGAGTACATGGAGAGGGAGCAGGGCAGACGTGGGGCCCGTGGCAGCCACAAGGTGGGAGCGGCACGTGGAGAGAGCCTCTCAGATAAGGAGAACGAGGGCAGTGGGGGGACAGGAGAGCTCTGCGAGAAGAGCCAGCCCCCTTGCCGCAGCTGTAGCCCTGTAGTGTGGGATGTCACCAGCCCTGCCTGCTCCAGCACCCCTCCCAATCAGCAGTCTGCAGGCTCCGATTCGGACAGTCCGGAGTCAATCTCCCTGTTGCCCCGCAGCCTGACTGGGTCCTATGCACGGCTTCCCAGTCCCGAGCCCAGCCTGAGCCCAAGGGTGCACAGGCGCCGTCCACGCCCTCTCTCTGCAGGAAATATCGTCATCCCACATCCCCTGAGTGCCTGTGAGTTCAGTCCCATGGCAGACAAGGGGCAGCACCACACAGGGCAGAACCCACAAAAGGAGAGCCTGATGCAACAGGCTGCATTTGGAGAGCCAGCATTCTGCATCAGCAAAGTGCTCACAGGCAGTTCCGAGCTCTCTGCAACTCAGTCTTCAGTCCCTGTTGAGGCCTCGCCCTGGACCCCCCATGCACCCCCTTCTGGCAGTAGGAGACACAGCCGCTCTGGCATTGCGCTACAGGGTGACAGCGTGATTGGAGATGTGTCTTTCCGCAGGCGCTCGCACACCATGGACAGCGTCTCGTCTTCCAGTCTGAACATTGCGGAGGAGATGGGCCCTGGGTTCCAGGGCAACCTGCCCAGGAGAGCTCCACGCCGGCGCTCCCCCGCTCCCCTCAACAAGTCTTACAATGTGGAGAGCCCCTCCCCTGTGCTGCTGCGGCACCACGTGGGCTTCCCGGGGCCTGAGGAGCATCCTGAGACCACCCCTAAAGGGAGGCTGGACCTGGAGCTGTGGGGATCCAGAGAGAGACAGCTGAACACCAGTCATCCAGACACACCAGGTGAAGAACAGGGGGGCTACAACAACAAGACTGAATCATCCTCCAGCGATGTTGGTGAGGGAACCAGGGGTATGTCCTGTCTAGTATGTTGTGATGGGTTTACAGCATTTTATAGCATTTTATCTCTCAGCACTCTCAGATTACACTGGATGACTTCACGTTGCCCCAAAGCTCTTTTACAATGCTGTGTGTCAATACAGTGGAGCTTTAATAAGTATGTTGGCTTCTGGTACCAGTGGAATAAGATTCTTAAGAGCAATTTGCACTCGCTCAGTCTTTTAATTGCAGTGCAGGGAGGTGTTGATTGTGTTATTATGGAACCTGTCTCAGACCAGTAGTCCCTGTGCCCCTTATTGCAACCAACTCATCACAACCCCCCCCCCCCCCAAAAAACCTTGATGTGTCACTGTAATTCATGTTGCTACCCAAAATGAATTGAGACTATTTTTAGAATTGTGCATTATACTTATCATTTAACTTGTTAGTTATGTGCAAATATTTAAAATTAGTGACAGGTAGGAGGAGTCAGGAAACAACTAAATGGTATCTCTGGCGTTTATAATGTCTCAGCTGAGGCAGTGAGGATTTGCTAACTCTGTTTTTGTTTCCCAGAAGAGGTGCTGGTTAAGAGGCAGATGTTGGCTCTGGAGGCAATGAGGCGCAGGCTGGAGGAAGAGCATGCTTTGCAGCTGTCCCTGCTGATTGCTGAGCAGGAGAGGGAGCAGGAGAGCTTCAGACAGGTTAGGCATCAGACAGCTTCACGGTAGCAGCACAGTGAATGTGTGCAGGGTCCTAGGCAGTAAACAGAAAAATTGGTAAAGATAAACAATCTCCAGTATGTATGTGGGCTTTTATGTTTTGTAAATTTTCAGTTATTAGCTTCAGATTCAACACCATGATTGTCTGTGTATCTGCTGTGTGGATGCATCTGTGTTGATCTGTCAGTAATGTGTGCTTGGGTCTCTAAAGGAGATGGAAGAACAGGAGAGACGGCTGAGGGACAAGCGAGTGGAACTTTCTCATCCTGGTGAAAGACGAGTCTCTATAGAAACGGAACCAGACTGGAGGGCAATCAGTGGGAGCTGTCCCAGCGCAACGACTCTGACACAGGGAGATATTCACACTGGCAACATCTCACACAGCATAGGTAAGCCACTCCACCTCCTTTAACTTCTAGGTCACACTGCCTCCCTGTCCCACTGCACTGACACTTAGAATCTCTTGGCCACACTCTTCCCAGGGACTGAATAGGTCGTCAACAGTAAATGGACACAAGTATGCAAGCACATGCTATGACTGTGTTTGGGCTTGTAGACATATGGCTGAAACCTAAAAAAAAATCAATATGAAGGATTAGTAAAGCATAGGTTGTAGATATGCTTTACTAATCTACTAGGGTAGTGCTCTGTAGTGGAAAGCTATTCAATCCAAGATCATTTAACAAACAATTAAGTTATGTGTTATCATATATTGTCTATTTTACACCATCAAGGCCTGTAGTATCTCCAATAAAGTACTGCAGTCAATTGAAGTACATTTCTACTATAGAACACAACATGAGTGGAATATTTTTTATTTTATTACATACAATAAAAATGTTTTAGATGCATTAGAGTGGATAAGCCTACCTGTGTCTTCTTGCCATTCTGTCTCTGATGCTCCCATGTTTTATGGCAGGTTTCCATCCCCAACTTAGTCCTGGAACCCCCCAACCCTCAACCCAGTCCCCCTTCTACCTATGGGGACCTCACCGGGGAGGCTGCAAACCAAGGATCAAGTGGTCTCAGGTGAGAGGAACCAAGCACTCCTGAGTTACAGGGGCCTCTCAATGTGTGTGATAGTATGCATAACAATGACACTAACCTGGATATGCAATCAATAGTTCCATCTTTTGCATGCTCTGCCACTGTTGGCCATATTCAGTAAACTTTGCCTGGGTTTTAAAAACTGTATTCTTCTTGTGTCCCACAGGTAAACTCTCCAGAGGTCCATCAGCGGCTGTGTAAGCTGAGCGCCCTGGCAAAGGGATTCCTGACTCGCAGAATGTTACAAACCGAGAAAGTCAAACACCTGCGGCAGACAGTCCGGGTCAGTACTCTCAGAGCGCCAAGCCTGGCTGTTCAGCATTCTCGGTGTTTGTGCTTTTGTGTGAAAAAAGCTAAGTGGGTGTTTAATTTTAGTTTATGTTCCATGTTAAAAAAAAAAAAAAAAAAAAAATGTATACAATAATTTAACAACCAATCTCAATCAATTGTGGAAAACACCTATATTTAGCTATACGATTTAAGGATTCAGTGATACCTGCACTGCTACTACTCAAGCAATATTAACGTAATGATGCAATATGTATTGCAGGACACGCTGGAGTTCATCAAGACTTTCAAGACTGAAGGCTCCCTGAAGAGAGGGGCAGCCTCTGCACAGGATGTGTCTCTGCAGGAGAGGGTGCTGGCACAGGTACACTGCAGCAGTCTGCTGTTGCTTTTTCCCTTAGTCCCTTGATGACAGCTTGGTGACGTTCAGGTGTGATCTCTGGTCCGTCTTTGCTCCCCAGCTGCGTGCCGCCCTGTATGATGTGCATGACATCTTCTTCCTGATGCCACAGAATGAGAGGCTGGGTCTGCTGCAGCAAGACCGGGAGCTGCGCAGGGAGAGGAAGCTGCGAGAGATGGTAAGGACATCCATAAGCCTGTAGCAAAGAGAGGAGGGGGCCTGTGCTGTTGGTATGGTGTGAGAGAGCAGTGGAGACATTTATTTTAATGGCTCATATTGTATTTTCAGGAGAAGTTCAAAAGCCCACGAGAGAAGGTCACCCTGTCCGCAGCAACCCAGAAATCCCTGGACAGAAAGAAGCAAATGAGGTGAGCCATCAACACCACTGTATTGCAGAGGGTTCAGCTAGCAGTCACACGACAGTCTGGTAGTGCTGTAATTTTATGAGTTATCAAGTACCCTGAATAGAGGAGACTCTGTTCCTGTCTGGTAGTAACAATGATTACTTGAATTACAGGAAGATGAGATGGGTCATCAATAAGTCTAGTTTATCTGTAAGGAGGCAGAGTGGTCCAGTGTTTAAAGTTCAGGGCTTGTAACCAGTTCAAATCCCACCTCTGCCACTGACTGACTCAATGTGTGACTCTGAGCAAGTCACTTAACCTCCTTGTGCTCCATCCTGTGGATGAGATCTTAAATCAATGTCCTATTACAAGTGACTCTGCATATAATGCACAGTTCACAACCTACCTCAGTAAGGCCCTCAGTAAAGGGCTTTGTGGTGTTGGTCCACTTTGAAAAACAGTATATAAAAACACAGATGTTATAATAATATTATTATTATACATAGTATTGTATTTAAAATATATTGATATCCTGAATTAACATAATCAGAAGAACCAAAATATTATCTGCACAATAAATGTGGGTGAACATTTTCAAATGTTAATAAAGCAAATAAGTTTAATAAGCAAATAAGATTAAATATATTTTTCTTATCAGGGTCACGGAGATGACTGGACCGAGCAAAAGGACCCAACAGAAACCAAAGAGCCCACCAACCAACAGGTACTGGCAAAACATCAGCTCTTCCCATCCTCAGTAACCTCAGTAACTAAAAACGCAGGTTGTTTGTGGGGAAAGAATGAAAATGTTTTGTGTTTCAGTGCTGGACTGCTACATTCAGCTTCTCACTGATATTCTGATATTTCTGCCCCTCTCAGGATCCTCCAGCCAAACCAAGGGCAGAATGCCCCCCTACAAGGGCAGCTCTGTCGACAGGGGTGAGTAAGGCAGGGGCATTCTGTCTTGGGAGGGGTGGTAGGACGTGATATTTTTAACAGTTACAGAAGATTGGGACAGATTATCAAGGTTTTTAGACCAGTGTGTAATTTGAACAGGTTATTGTTTAAGGAAAATGCAACAATTTGTTACAAACAATTTATGCATGCATGTGTGTGTGTGTGTATGTATATATGTATATATGTGTGTGTGTGTATATATATATATATATATATATATATATATATATATATATATATATATATATATATATATATATATATATATATATATATTATTAAATATGTATGCTGGACAGTGTCTCAGAGTAGCCACAAGAAAGCGTCAGAGAAATAAATAAATACCTGTGCTGGCACTTGCTTAAACTAAGCATTCACAGCAGTGCTGTGTAAATAAAATAATAATAAAAACAAACTCACTCCTGATGTCAAATTCTGGTATAGGGTTTCTTAATTAGTATTAGTAAATTCTATACAGTAAGTCAGGATATGAATTAAATTCAATGGCCCTGCAAATTGAAACATAGTGCCACTTTATATACGACAATAAACTTGACCTCCTCTCTCTCTCTCCCCCCACCAGGAGTTTGTATAGGAAGGGACCAGAGGAGCGAGTGAAGCGCTCAGACAGCCTGAGGAAGCAGCATTCTCTGGGATAGGCCCTGGAGGAAATAGGTCAATCACAATACATTACCAAGCCACACCAGGCAAGCCATCAACTTAACCAGCGTGACAGAACTTCCTCAAAGTGCCCACTGCACTTTTTGGAGCTATTTCACTTAACCTTCGAGGTGTACTAACAAAAGCATTTACTCTCACCATTAAAAATGCATTCTTACAAGCACTGTTGCCTATGACTCTTCCAGAGCACATTACTCCTACCACAACACTAGAAGTTTCACCCTGTCTTTGTTCACTTCCTGTGCTGAAGGTAATAGGAAGCTGCCTGAGCCTGTCTGCTGTATGAGGCTCAAGAGGGTTCTTAATGCCTGCTACACAGGAAGTGATCCTGGACAGAAAACAAGACAATATAACGCAGAAGTTGTTGGAATGTTGTTTTGCTAATGAGTAAGAAACATTCATTATTATAGCCTTCTGTGACTAATGACAGGTATACTCCAGGCAGCTATAAAGCTGCTAATAGAAACTATTTTCGTTTTTAAGTGGATCACCAACCTTCAAGGGTGGGTGTTTTTTTTTAATTATATTTTTTAAAGACAGACTACAAGTGGCGACAGTTCTGTATCTTAAACAATAGCCAACCAACCCACAGATCTCTCCAGTTGCAGTAAAGCTTGAGCAACAGCACCCCCTGCTGCTGCCATTTGTCAGTGAAGCGGAATCTGTATAATTTTGCCTGACCTAATTAATGCCAAGCGCACATTGACGTTGATTTTGGGTTAGAGCTTATTCAAGTCATAGTGCCGCTTTTATTGTATTTGACTGTAAAGAAGCATTTGCTTGTTTAGTGCAAAAAAATATAAAAATAAATATATATGTATAATATGCAAGTTTAGATACATATATTGTTATAGTAAAGTTATATAGCGAATGTTGCTTTTGCTCTTAACATGCCTTTTATGCTTTTAAAGGGGCAAAAACCTGAACCACAGTGCTGCTATGATACCATAGGTGTTGATGCACTAATACAGAGCGTAATGTCTTTTCTTTCCCTTGTAAACTCTGGTACCTTTCCTCGAATTCATTGAGTTCAGGAAGATGTTTTCCTGGCTGTATTTCTCAAAGCAGCTTGAAAATACCCTCTAGAAATTTGGAACCTGCCCTTGACATTTCTCCAAATCTGTAAAAGCTTAAATTATACAGTGTAGAGTTGGGAATTAGGCCATTTGAAAAACGCCCAATATTGGTATTGCTTTATTATCTTACAGTATCTTCCTTAAGTGCCACCTGCTGTATCTTAACAGAACTGCAGACGGCTTTTGTTCTGCATTTCTCTGGTCCTACTTGCCTGAGAAGCCAAACTGCAGTCCATTGAGTTGACCTTTTTGCAAATGGCAGTGGGCCTTGGTGCCATTTCAGATGCCTTCAAGTGCCAGAGCTGATCAGCCAACCAGCCCACGGGCTTTTGCAGTTTAATAATCATATGACATGTTGTATTGCAAGGTTTCAAGGTTGTGTTTTTTTTTTTTTTTTTTTTTAATGACTTCCTTAAGTAACTATTTTGAATTGTATTTATTATTTTTTTTGTATAATATTCTTACTTGTTCCCGTTTTATAAGCATGTTGTAATAAAATTGTCCTGTTAAAACAAACCAGCCTTTCTGCTATTTCTATAGGAAAATTAAACTTTAAAACAAAACAAAAAAAAAAAGATGCATTTCATAAGCTTAAATGAGCCAATGGTAGAACATGAAAGCTGTAGAAATCCTTCATGTCAAAAAATGTGATAGACAACTGGGTATTTTCTATTCATTTTTGCATCTTTTGCATCCATGGCTGTAACTAGCTATGAGGACACAGAGGGCTTTTTGCATCATAAATGGCAATGCACATGTAAAAATCCTGGAAAAAAGTAAATAAATAACTAAAAATTAAGTCATTCACTTCCAGTTCTAAAAAAGGCATTTACCAGCACTGGCTGTGTTTTACTTATACTGGGGTCACACAATAATAAATAAACCAGTTTTGGATTGTTACTGGAAAAAGACTCGACTGCACCATCGGCTCATTAGTGTATGTTGCGTAAGGCAACATGGCGGCCACGGTCATCTCAGGATTCACTGCCGTTAAACAACATGGCGCTCGGGGTGTCAGAGTTCAAGTTTGACGGCTGCTGACAGTCACATGACTCGAAGATGGCTTCCGTGCAGTGGTAAGAGGAACATACAATTTAAACTCAATTTAAATTATTGCCTTCATGGAAAGGGGTTGTTAAAATTATGTTAGTTTAAAATTGTAGTGGAAATAAATTAAAGATGGGATAAATTGTAGAAAGGAATAAGCTGTTCGCTATGAATAGATGTGGAAAAAGCTGAAATGGTGGTTGTGTGTGTGTAAGTTATACACAGGATCTCAATAAAAAGATAATTTGGAAATACGATTGTTTAACGAGTCCCAGCATAGACATCGAGTTAGGCTGTCCGCCCTGCCGATTATATGCAGTACATAATGTAGCTACAGTAATTAAATATATGTGCAGCGTCCTTGAGTTAGTTCATGAATCGTGTAGTATTCCTAGCTCAAAAGAACTCGGGAGGTACCCAACACGGACTACAAAACCACAGCGGGGGAATATTGTTGTTAATTTAGCTGTTTGCAAGAGGAACTTCAACAACTAAGCTACAGTATATGACGTGTTTGCTTTAAATGTAAATGCTGTGTGTGTGAAGTTAAAGCAATGACAGATACTTACTGATGATGTTGACGCATTGTCCCAGTTTGCGCTGCACAATGCTAAAGATTTAATTAATTGTCACAAGCTGTTATTTCATAGTTTTTGTTTTTTTTTAAACAAACACGGTCTTTCAAAAGTGTCAGTTGCAAGGCAATATATAAATTCAATTGTAACGTTGGTACAGTAACCGTTTTCTAGTACTTTACACAATGTTGTCAAAAAACACATTTACTCAATGGTTGTCACATTTTAACCCAGTTTAGTGGATGAAAAAGATGTTCTAAATGATAGAAAACTCCAGTCCTGAATCAGGGGGTCTTGGCTGAATATTTAAGAATGATTTGCTGCTCCACTGTGCAGCCTGGGGAAGGGGGTCCCAAGGCAGTCCGTCCTCACCCTGTCTCCTGTGTGTGGCTGGCAGGCACTCCCGGTTCCGCCGTTACCAGTCTGAGCTGGAGTCCTGCCGACTGGAGCAGGTGCCAGTGGAGTTTGGGGAGTACCACCCACTCAAGCCCATCACTGTGAGTAATGCTGGCATGCTTTCATTCTTCAGTATGTTTCTTTATAAAGAATAAACTAGGAATGTAAATAAACGTTTCATGCATTAAACTAGTATGCTATACGGGTTATGAGTCTGTTCAGAATAATGTCTGTTAAAAAAAAAAAAAGAAGTCAATCAAATAGCAGAATGAAAGTTTTCAGCATTTTAGCTGATTACATAATTTTTGCATTTTTTTTTATTTAAAAAGCCTATTTCTATCTATACAGATTGCATAAACCTGTGGACCTTACTTTCAATCCTATAATTAAGTAGATGAAATGTGCTGTTTACAGGTGGTTGAATATACTAATGCTGTTTTAATTCACATTGCATGGTCTGTTTTAATGGTCTAACTCTGCTCTGTCGTCCCCCCCACCCCTTGCAGGTGACAGACTCCAAGACGAGGCGGGCGGGGCGGAAGGGAAGCTCCTCCTCTTCCTCCTCGTCCTCTAGCTCCGCCCCTGACCCACTCAGCTCTTTTCTGGATGGGACTGACCCGCTGTCTCTCTTCGCTGCAGCCGTGACTGACCCTCTGAGCTCAGGATCCAACGCTGCCGCTGGGGTAAACTAGCACTGTGTCTCTGAGTCTCACCTGCGTTGAGATTTCATGTGCATGAGTTTTCTGATTGGGTTGGGAAGGCAGCTTGTGAATCATGCTGTGAATGAAGTCCAGTTTTTCTTTTAG
Source organism: Polyodon spathula (assembly GCF_017654505.1). NCBI lineage: Eukaryota > Metazoa > Chordata > Actinopteri > Acipenseriformes > Polyodontidae > Polyodon > Polyodon spathula. The sequence goes on from NC_054559.1 coordinate 13,862,460, forward strand.
TGTCCCAATTGATTAATAACCTGGGATTATGGTAAATGAAATCAACAATAAACAAGTCAAAGCACACATTTTAAAACAAGGGAGGTTACATCAATTATAAAGAATCTATTACAAAAGTCCCAGTGTTATTTAAGCTTGTAAGGTGCAGACACACACACACACAAACACAAATGCACTCATCCAACAGGATGTGTCTGTCCCTGCAGGAGCCTGGCAGGAAGAGGCGGGACAAGGAGGAGGAAGTCAGTGTGGGCAGTGATTTTGAACCCTGGGCCGGCAAGCGCAGTGAAATCTTAGCAAGATTCACCACCACTGAGAAGCTGTCCATTGTGAGTGACGCTGTGGACCAACACCCAAACTGCAGTTGAATTATTAAGTCTTTCCTTTAAAAACTAGCAATCTGTGCGGTAGGCTGCCTAAATAATACATTTCAGCCTGATAGAAGATTAATGGGCAAAGTCCTAAACAAATGAGAGTGGAAAATGTTGCTTTAAGGTCACTAAAATCTGATCATAATTTTGTATCTGTATTTAAAAATGTGGTGACAGTTTCTTCACTTCCGATATTCGCCAGCCTGCTTTTCAGAGAGGATTTGGAGCTTTGTGGTTCAAAGCCAAATACTCTCCCATTTGTTTTTTGGAATGAGTTAAGTAAAATGATTGTTGTATTTTCAGATTAAGTTTGGCTGTTTTTCTACTGCTTTCTAATTCTTTGTTCTTGTACCTTTGCCCCTCAGAATCTGTTCATGGGCTCAGACAAAGGTAAGCACTGCTCTCCAGTTGTTCTGTCTGGCTGTGTGTGTGTGGGTGTGTGTGTGTGTTGAGCTGTTCTTAAGTCCCTCACTGTTTGAGCAAATTGTTCAATTCCTTATGTACATTAAGGGGTTAAGTTAAAGCAAATACACTGATAAATATCAGCATTTACAACATCAGTTCTCGTGGACGGGTTTGTGTTTGATCCCTGCAGGCAAAGCTCCCAGCCCGGGCTCCGCAGTGTCCGAGAAGGTGAGGACTCGCCTGGAAGAGCTAGATGACCTGGAGGAGGTGAGCCATGACATGGGATTATCATTGCATCTGCTCAGTTTTCAATACATACACTGTTGAGACAGGAAAATAAAACCACTGAAGAGGGAAGTACCATAAGATTTAAACAAATCTTTGCAGAGAGGATCACTACATATTCTATCTGTAAACTTGTTGTTGTATCTATATTTTGTATGTCTGGACTTTTTATGGCGGTTTATCATTTTAAATCCTAACATCATTCAAATAGTTTCACTCAAGCTAATCAATCACTTATACAACAAACAAAAATAAAAGCTCAAACAGGATTCGATAGCCTCCTTCTGCCAGTCAAAGTCCCATGGATGTCAAAAATCCTGTTAGCATCTGAAATAAGAAACTTGGCATGAAGTCCCTTAAAACTATGCCCCTCCTGCAGCACATAGAGTGGCTCCAGTACTCCTCAATAAGCTCTGTGCTTCATTCCCTGCTCAGGGTTCTCAGAAGGAGCTGCTCAACCTCTCCCAGCAGGACTATGTGAACCGCATCGAGGAGCTCAACCAGTCTCTCAAAGAGGCCTGGGCTTCGGACCAGAAGGTCAAGGCCCTCAAGATTGTTATCCAGGTCGGTGAGACTGCCCCATCCGTCAGGTAATGGCATTATTTCTTTCACTAGTTGTCTGTGGGTGACTTTTTCTCTCTCTATCTCTCTCTCTCTCCTCCTCCCTCAAGTGCTCCAAGCTGCTGTCGGACACAGCGGTCATCCAGTTCTACCCAAGCAAGTTTGTCCTCATCACAGACATTCTCGACACCTTTGGTGAGTGTGAGCGAGCTCTTTTCCAAGTGGAATAAACAACCGTTTCAGAAATGGAAAATAACAACATAGGCTGTAAGAAACAGCCCTTGTAGTAACATTCTCCAGGGATGGAAATGAGACTTCCCTTGCATAGCAGTTTGACCCGTTCGTGTTTTTTCACTATGAGTTTAATCAGACGCACCTGAGCTTGTAACCTATACGCTGTGGCTAATCAGGCACATAGTAAAACCTGGAATTGATAAAACAGCTATGCAACAGGAGTCACTTCTTTCCCTGTTTGTAGTTCTGAAGCATTAGCAGTTTTATTTTAGGCTGTAGTAGTTCTGTGCTATATTCCTTATCTGCCTGTGTTCTGTTGGCAGGGCGGCTGGTATACGAGCGGATCTGGTCCATGTGTGCAGACAGCCGACCCCTTCCAGGTAAGAGGAGTGCTTTGATTTGATTATCTTACCAGTTAGAATCATGTACTCATGCTGTACCGAGTCTGGAGCCGGGAGTTTGTGCAATCAGGCTCCTGTTAATCCTCCCCTGTAGCTGCATGAACAACTAATTGGAGACCGATAGACTCTGGTGAGCTTCAGCTTTTCAGACCATTTTTCATCAATTCCATTTCCTTTGCACCTGGTCATTTAAACAAGGGCAGACCCAGGTGCAGGGCAAGTGTGAGTTTCTTACAATGTTTATGACCCTCCTGCGTACTAACCAGTTCTTACAGTTTCTCAGACCCATTTCCTCTGCTTTCATCACTCTCCTCCTATCTCCCCAGACTCCTTCTCGTCGGATGATGTGAATGACACGGCCAAAGAGACGTGTCTCAACTGGTTCTTCAAGATCGCCTCCATCCGAGAGCTCGTTCCTCGGCTGTATCCTTAACCCAGTCCTTCCCAGCCTTAGATTGCTTGATAACAAGGCACAGTTCAGACCTTATCTAATGGAGTCTCCGATTACAAATTATAAAAATAAATAAAAAATGTAGACAGAGGAAATAAGCTTAATAACCCACTAACTACACACAAAAAAACCCAGAAGTTGCCATGATGCAAGCACGCCATTTCTGTTCTTTCACTGGCAATTTAAGTACACGTTATTGAGTAGAATGAAAAAAAACTACGCCATGCAGTTTTAATGACGCTGCGACAAATGTGCATCACTCCCTTAGACACATTGCAGTTCTGTGGCTCTTTGAACCCACACTTCAGTCCTGCTTTCCTTTAACTCCTGGGTTAGATACGTGGAGGCTGCCATCCTGAAGTGTAATCGCTTCCTGTCAAAATCGTGAGTAGCCTTGCTTGCAGAGACACTGGATACTGAGAGAATCTCACACACACCCACACACACCCCTCCCTCTCACATTGACCCTTTCTGTTTCAGGGGCATCCAGGAGACACTGCCTCGCCTCACTGCCATGATCCGAGGAATAGGGGACCCCCTAGTGGCTGTGTACGCCCGAGCCTACCTCTGCAGGGTAAAAAAGCATTATGACTCTTTGTCGCACTTTCTGATATTTCTCTGCTACAGTTGCCATGGCAACATCCATAGATGAATGGTGATTTTTCTGAAGGTGATAAAAAAACATTTTTAAAAATGCGCAGTTGCTTAAATCACTTTTGATACTACGTCAGTTTACCCCTGTCCTTCTTGAGACTTATTTGAATTATTTTGAGTGCCTAATTTTGTTAATGTGTCCTGTATATGTAACAGGACAGAGGCTGGGTGCGAACCGGTGACCCTGCGCACTGCAAGCGATCTTCTTAAGCACATTGCGAAAGAGCTGGGTTCGTCTGCATTCGTGGCTATACATTTTTTCACCACACCTCACCAACTGGGGATAGAATCCTTAATGGCAGTGTAGGACACAACACTGCACTTTTACATATAGCTGTAAAATACAATTTCTCTCTGCAGGTTGGAATGGAGGTGGCTCCTCAACTGAAAGACTGCCTGAACAAGAACTTTTTTGACCTTTTGACGACCTTCAAGCAGGTTTGCCAACCCAGCTGTTTTGCAAATTAAAACAGAGGTCTACATAAACTAAAGAGACTTGCTTGCAAAACATGTTAGCCATTTGTTGGTCAGTTAAACTACAACCGTTGCTTCACTCTTTTAACTCTATAAAGTTACTTTTTGGTTGTTTTTGCATTACGAATACAAACATTTCTCAGTGTTTTTTTTTAATTTTTTATATGTATATATAAAACTGAATACAGTGTCTGAATATTTTGCATCTCCCGTCTCTGTCTGTCAGATCCATGGAGATTCGGTTCAGAATCAGCTGGTGTTGCAGCGTGTTGAGATCCCAGTCTACCTGACCCTGTACTCTCCTGCTATCGACTGGATCTTGCAGTGTGTGGCCTACCGGGCTCCAGAGGTACCAGTTGGCTCACTGCCCCTCCCTCTCAATCTCACTTTCCATCTCCATCTCCCTTAGCAGTGTTAAAGAGTAAATCACTTCTTGCGTCATTTAATTTGTGCTTCTCAGTGCCGTTGCTTCAATACTGAAAATTCCTGCAGCTGGCTTTCAACGAATTGCTCTTCTTCTACATGCAGCGATCTCTATTGAATTACTTGCTGGGGTGATTTACTGAAGCAGCTATTTCACAAAATCAGTATCGATTTTATTACTGGCAGTGCTGTCAGCTATACAAATAGGCAAATCAGGCTTTAAAATTACTAATGTAATTACAACAGTGATACATTATATGATATGATACTATTATATGATATTAAAAGAGATTAAGTGGCTGCCTGGATTTTCAACTGCATAAATAATCTTCCAGTCAGCAGTGGAGACTTCCCATTAATCTTCCCATTAATATCCTCAACCCTGCCCTGTGTTGCAGGCTCTACTAACAGAGATGATGGAGAGGTGTAAGAAGCTGGGAAACAAGTAAGTATTGCTTAGGCAGAGGGACTGGGAGATAGTGTGGTCTAGTGGTTAGAGCAGAGGGACTGGGAGGTAGTGTGGTCTAGTGGTTAGAGCAGAGGGACTGGGAGGTAGTGTGGTCTAGTGGTTAGAGCAGAGGGACTGGGAGGTAGTGTGGTCTAGTGGTTAGAGCAGAGGGACTGGGAGGTAGTGTGGTCAAGCGGTTAGAGCTCAGGGACTGGGAGGCAGTGTGGTCTAGCGGTTAGAGCTGAGGGAATGAGTTGTTTAAGTCCCTTTTTACCTTGAATGCATTTATATTAAATGTGAGTTGCGTTAGGGTTGTCCAGGACCCTCTCGATCGGTAGTGTGTCTTCATCCTTTCCACAGCGCCCTGCTCCTGAACTCGGTGATGTCTGCATTCCGCTCTGAGTTCATTGCGGCTCGAGCCATGGACTTCATCGCAATGATCAAGGAGTGCGACGAAGCCGGCTTCCCCAAGGTGACACACACAGGATTTCCATTGGGATAATTATTGTTACTTAATGATTGGTGCTACATGATCCAACCTGTCACATTTCATGAATATTCTACCATTGTTGTGGTGGGGTAAACGGAACCAAAATGTATCTCACCGTGTAAAAATTACTGGATTTTTAATAATTAGTAGATTGTTACCAAACTCTTCATTTTAAAACCCTGGCAATTTTTACAGCTAGTACCTTTAATGATGAATAAAGGTCAATCTCTCTCTCTCTCGCTCTCTCTCTCTCTCAGCATCTGCTGTTTGGTTCTCTGGGTCGGAACCTGGCCTGCGCTGACCCCCCTGAAAGTGACCGCTTAACCATCCTGAACGAGGCCTGGAAGGTCGTCACCAAGCTGCGCGGTCCGCAGGTAAATCCTGCTCGCACCTCTGACCAGGCCACACACTGCAGCTTGCATCTCAACCAGACCCCACAGCCCAGCCATTACCCCACACTGCACGCACAGCCTTCATATCAAGGAAAGCACACATTGTTTAGATTTTATGTTAAATTATAAAGGAGCCCTGTTTTGAAGCAAAGCAAACAATCTGAGGGGGAAAAAAATGCAACAATATAAAACTAGCAAGAAACATTTGTGCAGAAACGAGCAGTAGTTTCTTGTATATTCATCCAGAACATAACTATGAAAGTTTTGTTCTATATCCTTTTCTGTCTGTCCCCTGGTCTCCAGGATTACATCAACTGTGCTGAGATCTGGGTGGAATTCACCTGCCGCCACTTCACTGTGAGTACACTGTCTGTCTGTCTGTCTATTCACAACAGGGGTGGAAATTAAATAATGCAACCTTAACCCTTGATATTCAGTACTGACAGTTCACGTTTTTGCATATTTTATTTCTATCTTACTGTTAAAAAGTGAACGATGTGGTAGAAAGCCTATGCACCGTCTGTTCCTTTTGTTTCTGCAGAAGCGAGAGGTGAACACGGTGCTGGCTGACATCATCAAACACATGACCCCAGACCGAACCTTCGAAGAGGCCTACCCACAGGTATTGAAACATTTATTTGAACTTTATCTCCAGGATAGAACTTTCGAGATATGTCGCCTTGCTTGCTTGGCTATCATACAGTATTTAAAATAAAAAAAAAAAATAAATAAACAAACAATTACAAATGTTCTTCACCCATTTCTCAGCTGCAGTCTGTGATCCAGAAGATCCTGATGTACTTCCACGACTTCTCTGTGCTGTTCTCAGTGGTGAGTGACGGTGCTGGTGGGGCGCGGAGGACAGGAGAAGGGAGAGCGTTAACTGCAGCACCTCGGATATTATTGTAAATGTTTAGAAGAAATCTGTAGAGCAGCTTCCCGAGGGGGTTGTTTAGTTGGTAGGGAGGGGGAGATGGGGTATCGTGGGGTGTAAACAGTCCCTGTGAACCCCCCCTCAGGACCGGTTCCTGCCCTTCCTTGACATGTTCCAGAAGGACAGCGTACGGGTCGAGGTGTGCCGGGCCATCATGGAGGTTTTCATCAGGTCAGTTGCTCATCGTGTCTCTTTCAGTTGTGTCATTCCAGCTCAAGGGGTTTTCTGAGCCCATACGTCTCTGTATACTTTTTCCTTTGAAACAAGCATAAAAATGCCAACATTATTTGTCTAGATAATTCCCCCACAAAAATTAGGTCAAAGGTCATGGAAAATGTGCATGGCCCTCGCAGGTAACCATTTTCTCACAAAGAGGTTTTTTTTAATTGAGTGTTTCACGTTACATGTGAGTAGTCGATAGACATTCGCCCACCTGCCCTCCCTCCCCGGGTTTCTCTTTCACTGTATTGTCCCTTGTCAGGTATCAGCAGGAGCCCACGAGAGACCCAGTGATCCTCAACGCGCTGCTGCACGTGTGCAAGACCATGCACGACTCTGTCAAGTAAGAAAGCTTGCCTGCTGCAGAGAACATGATACAAATCATTGCAGCCCTTAAATTAACCTCTCAATTTGTTGTTTTAAAATATTTATAATATATTAAAATATTACAAAAGTGAACGATAGGCACGGTTTTCCTTTTTGAGAGACTAGTGTATATTTATTCAATCAGTTATTGGTAAAACAAATGGCAAAAAGACAAGTGTGTGTGTGTGTGTGTGTGTGTGTGTGTGTGTGTGTGTGTGGGGGGGGTCACTGTTAATCTCTCTGTCTCTCCGCAGTGCCCTAACCCTGGAAGATGAGAAGAGGTCACTGGCACTCCTAATAAACGGTTTCATCAGAATGGTGTGTACTGCTGCAGTATATCCATTCCGGTTTTGACTCGTGGAAGATTTTCTGGAAAATGAAATGCTGTTTTCCTTGCAGGTGTCGTTTGGTCGGGACTTTGAGCAGCAGCTGAGTTTCTGCGTGGAAGCTCGAGCCACCTTCTGTAACCTGGAGCCAGTCCTGGTGCAGCTCATCCATGTGAGTCAACCCCTCTTTAATTAATGCATTCAACCAAATACCATTCACGCTAAATGACCTGTTTAGCTTAAAAGTTCACAGACATTCAACTTAAGTAAGCAGTGATGACACTGAGAAAAGCACTTTGGTCAAAATGTTTCGTCCGCTGGACTTTGTGGTGTTCAGTTGTTTAAAGAATCCCTCTGTGGTGCCCTCTCCTCAGACGGTGAACCAGCTGGCGATGGAGACTCGCAGGGTGATGAGAGGGACGCACTCCCGAAAGACTGCAGCCTTCGTACGGGTGGGTGGAGCTTGAAATTATTGTGGCTGTGGTTTATTGTAGGAGATTGTAGTTTTGTGGGTGTGTTTTACAGTTTTGTTGGTGTGGCTTATAAGACTGTGTGTGGTTTGGAGGGAATTAAAGTTTATTATGGGGAGGGACCTGAATGTGTGGATGTGTACCTAGGCTGGCTCCACACTGACCCCATGGCTGTGTGTCTCTGCAGGCCTGCGCCGCCTACAGCTTCATCACCATCCCCTCCCTGACTGGCATCTTCAACCGGCTCAATCTGTACCTGCACTCTGGCCAGGTTGCACTGGCCAACCAGTGTCTTTCCCAGGGTGAGTACTGACAGCCAACCCTTTTTCAGCCAGACAAAACTAGCGTTTAAGAAATGTACTGCTAGGACTTTAAAAATGAGAACATTAGAACACATGGTTCCACACATAAACAAAAACGTAAAGGCACTCACACAAACATAACTGCATCTTTGGGATGCTTCAAAAGAGTAGTGCAAGATAAATATTAGTTGAAGTGTACTACTGTAAGGTTACTGCATTAAAACAGCAGTATGGTTTGTAAGGGAGTGCTGCTGTACATTCTACCTGAGGTCCTATTCTTGGTTCAGGATCACACACACTCTCTCTCTTTCTCTCTCGTAGCTGATGCTTTCCTGAAGGCGACCATCAGTCTGCTTCCTGAGGTCCCGCGATTTGTCAGTGTGGAGGGAAAGCTCCGCCCCTCCGAGGGATTCCTGATGGAATTCCTGCAGAACTTCCTGTCCACCCTCCTGGTGGTGCCGGTGAGTCCCACCCCCCCACTCCACCCTCGGTGTTACCCAGAGAAGGATCACATCGCGTCCCCCTTTGGTCCTGGATGTTGTTCATGACTTCCCCCACCCCCCTCTCTCTCAGGATCACCCGGAACAGGGAGTGCTGTACCTGGTGCGCGGGCTCCTCAATGTGGTCCAGGATTATACCTGGGAGGACAACAGCGACGCCAAAGTGCGAGTGTACACCAGCGCCCTGACCCTACTGGCAGCCATGAGCCAGGAGAGCTACCTATACCACATCCCCAGAGGTACAGACATTTGTGTCACTGCTTAACGGACGACAAATACCTACAGCTGCACAGTAATGCACTGGGGTTTGCTTTGAAATACGTTCCACTACATGCCTGCCCACACTACATAGCAACCTTGCTATCACAGACTACTTCCAGAGAATTGTGAACTAAAAATAATAACCCAAATCATACTATTATGCTAATATGTACTAAATCACAGGAAATAATCGCATTTTCCCATTGCAGCTGCTACTTTATAAAATCCCAGTAATGCTGCTGATCCTTCTCTTCTCGTCCTGCCTGCAGTGGATTCCAATGAGACGCTGTACGGGGGGGACCCCAAGTTTGTAACGGAGATCAACAAGCTGTGCGAGACCCTGATTGGACAGATCTTGGACCACCTAAAAACGCTGGGGAAAGAGGAGGTGAGTGGGGGATGTTGTTGTTATTATTATTATTATTATTATTATACAAAATAGACAGCTTACATCTTCAGGAGCTGTTGTAGATAAAAAGACAAAAAAAAGTAATTCACACTGCATACCAGTAGATGACATTACGTTTTCTGTAGCAAATATGATTTCTTAATAGTTCTAACTTTTTATTTTCTTTTGGTAATATGATTGATTACCCTTTGGGGTGTCCTATTCCAAATCCGGACAGCATTTTATACAAAACATCTTTAGCATGGTCATATTCTGCAAAAATCTTCTTAAAAATATAACTACTATTTTAAAACTTTGAGGCATTGCACCTGTTTTTCCTTGGAGTCAAGATTAGAAGTTAGTTTGGCAAAAAAAAAAAAAAAAAATCTCTGCTATAGTTACTTGGTGGTTACTGGGTTGGTGGTGGAGGGATTTGAACACAAAGCCACTTTTTCAGGAAGAGCAGCTTCAAACCTGGTTACAGAAGACCTGGTTTGAGGCAACTTTGCTGTATCAAACCCCCAAGTCTCCCCTGGTATGCCGTGAAGTGGCCTGAAACCACGTTCCAAGCCACAAAGTGGATTTGTGTTCCCTCAGCTTTCTATCTCTGTTCCAGACGCTGCGCAGGCAGAGCTCCCTCGCTCTCTCACTCTTCAATGTTCTGCTGGCTCACGGGGACCTTCGCAACAATCGTCTCAACCAGCTGGCAGTGAACCTGTGGACCCTGGGCCAGAAGCACGGCTACGCGGACACACGCTCCACGGTAAGTCTGAAAGCACTGTGACAGCATTCTGTTACTGAGCAGAGGAAACGGTGCAGTACATTCAAAATGCACCTATTTTGTACACTATTTAGATTTACATGTGTATATGGTTTCAAGTAATTGTTGATAATATGTATTTTATTTTATTTTTTTAAGTAAATGAAAAAGTAGTTTTTGGTGCATTTACGTATTTTGGTGAAAAACAATATTTGTAGTTGTATATATAATTTAAATATATATATATATATATATATATATATATTATTAATTATTTATAATTAATTTTGGAGACTGTGTGGTCCAGCGTTTAAAGAAAGGGGCTTGTAACCTGGAGGTCCCCGGTTCAAATCCCAGCTCAGCCATTGACTCACTGTGTGACCCCGAGCAAATCACTTAACCCCCTTGTGCTCCGTCTTTCGGATGAGAGGTTCTTTTAAGTTCACACACCCTAGTCTCATGTCTTGTAAAGTGCTTTGTGATGCTGGTCCACTATGAAAGGCGCTATATAAAGATTATTGTTATTATAAATGTATGTTTCGATGTTGATTTTCATTATGTGAGAGTACCTGTTCTTTTCGCCAAGGTAAAATGAGATAATAGTGGTGGGGACCAACCAAGACGTAGCTTCCCTGTAATATATGAGCCTCAGCGCTTTTTCAGGTAATGTGGATTTCATACTAGCCCAGTGATGCCTGAAATGTAATGCTGGCTCCAGGCCTCAGCCTAGCAACCGTCTGGAATGGGCTGGCGGAAGCACTTCGCAGGGGGTCATCAAGTGTCTCTCTACAAGTTTAAATATTGATTTTGGCTGTAGCGGACGCCGTTGCATTGTCTGTGTCTGATCCTGTCCTCTCTTTGCAGGTGCGCTTGCTGGAGTTCATCAAGCAACAGAGCCGGCAGCCTGACATGAACCACCTGGCAGAGCTGGCTCTGCGGCTCCCCATGCAGTCCAGGACCTGAAATGCAGAGCCTATCATCAGCATTCCTTCTTTAAAAAAAAATCTGATGTCCAAAAGCACATGTGGATTACAAAGAGGGATTTATGAAATGACAGGTTACTATTTCAGTGAATGCAAAATGTATCCTTCAGGTCTATAGGCTGCAAATGATTGATGGGACAGGGTTGAGGATGAGCAGCATGGCACTTTCAGTGCTCAGTTCTGTTACATCACACACTAACATCCAAGTCTCAGAGTCACAGAATTCCCAGGCGATGCCTGAAGTACACAGTGTGTGATGCAGTGCCAACAAATACTAATTATACATGAAGCACTATTGCTGTGATAAAAATGTAACAGTATAGTAAATAAACTGTTGATTCAGTAGTACTGAAGTAATTTGTCAATTTCTTATTATTTAATGATTACATTAATAGGATTATTTTTCAAATACCCAATTAAAATACTGTGCTTGTACAAAAAGAACAATTGTCAGGGCAGAGTGAAGATCATCAACTGTTAACTCCCTAGTAGCTACTGAGTCAGTTTTCACCATAAGTAGAACAATTATGATATGAGGGAATCTAATCGGAGAAAACGGTAGAGGGACCAAGAATATGACCATCTATTTAAATATATAGGATAACCTGGACTGTGCAAAGGAGGCTTGTATCTGCCCATGTGGCACAGCTCCTGCTGGTATTCATACTTCAGACCCCCAGGATAACCACACTGAGGAATGACAGCAAGCAGAGAACTATTCAGCATCCCTGAGTACTGGTGTATAAACAGCTAGTCACGAGAGAGGTGGGATCGAGTAGAAATTTAAAAGAAATAGAGCGTCAAAACACACAGAGGAATAAAACTAAATGCAACAGTGTATGAAATAAGGCTTCAAGTCCTTCCAAGAGTTAGAAGTAGATCGAACAAGTTAGTATAGCGTAGGAAAAACATTTTAATACAAACACTGAGAAATCTGAAACAAGCCTGGATACCACTCAAATTCAATCCAGGTTTAGGCAGGAAACCACATACAGATCTAGTGATCCAAACAGAAAGAAAGAGCCTGATATTCCATTACACAGAAAAAAAGTGAGTGCACAATACATTTTATTGCATTTACACAACAGACAAAGAGTATTTCTCTCTGTGGTAAACGACTGGCTCCCTGTGGCTCTGTATGCTATCAGCTGGTCTCTGGGCCCTGACAGTTCCACATAGTGGCATAAGAACCTGTAAAAGACCTGACTTACTGCAGTCAGATCCAAAACTCCACTGGGCTCTGCATAGAAAACAATCAAACAGCTGCTGCATGATTAGAACATGACTCAAACAGTTGAGGCAGAAGTCTCAAGGGAGGGAAGACAGGCAGTGAGGCCCAAGCCATGATAATAGTCTGTAGGACGGGAAGGGACAGGGTAGGCAATATTCTCAGAGGAGGGTCCTGTATTTAGTAATGAAGAGGATGGAGGGAGGCCACTTTCTCAGGTGGGGTAGATAGGCATACAGGGAAGGGCTCTAAGGGTGAAGGTATGAACAAGGCAGTGAGATGCATGCTTTCAAACATGAATGAATAAAAACAATTTAAAAAGCTAGCATTTCTTGGATCAACATCCTGATACTGAGTTGACTTGATGCTTCAGGTACAGGGATGTCCCTGTTTATCATTGTAATAATGTGAATAGAATCCATTCATTTCAACCGTAGCTATTCTCGTCTCTGGTCCTTCAGCAGTTAGTCGTCAAACTTAATGGATTTGGAGGCTTCACGGTCGATGCGGAACCTGCTGGGGGGGGGCTGGAACCCCAGTCCCACCCCTCTCTGCTGTGGGTGGAGCTGTCGGTTCTGGGCACGCTCAAACTCCCCCTGCAGCCCGCGGGTCAGCTGGTCTTGCTCAGCCTGGTTCAGAGCCATGTTGGGACGCTCCACCGTGACCCCGCCCTCTGGGGCCAGGGACTGGCCAGACTTCTTGAACCCACCCATCAGCCTCAGGAACTTGTTCTGCCGGTCGACATTTCTGAAGCTGGCCGTGCCCCACTGGCCGAAACTCGCTCCCGTTACCTGAGACTGAGAGAGACTGTATGTCATTAAACTGAACTAAAATGACCAACAGCAAGGGTCAGTTACATATTCACTAAATAAGTGAGCAGAATTTCAAGGTATAGTTTCACCTTAAAAATCTGATGTAGTTCTGAAACCTTAATATCGTATAAATCTATACATTGAGGGGACTGACATTTGTTTCCTGTTAGGAAAATTTCACGTTACCAAAATATTTGAATCCTGTTTTTACAGTCGATAGCAACAGCAACTTACAACACATAGGACATCAGAATGGATGCAGGGACATGCAATGAAGGACACATTTGTGTTAGCAGGAAAATTGCAACTATGGGTAACAAGAAAACTTTCATAATAAACCAATTGTGTATGTGTTAACAGTTTCTTGCTATCAGACTTGCGTCTGTCTTTCGCACTATGAGCTCTTTTTTGTTAACAATTTTTGATTAAGTGATTTATACAGAGCCTTTGTCTGGACCCTGGTTACTGACATTTACACCCCATCACTACAGCCTGCTCTGCACTCACCGAACCTTGTGGAGTGGGGCATGACTCGCGGTCAATCTCCTCCTGAAGAGCCCGTCGACGCTCCTGAGAGATGAAGAGGGGTGAGAACCAGCTACACACTGCTCAGCAACAGGGGTACAATGCCTCTCACAAGTAGAGTTTTCCATCCAACAATTTCAGAAAATACTCAACATGACCCAGTGGGGAATACTAAAATCTACACCTGTTTTATGAAATCTCAGAGACAGGTGGCCATTGTCAGATATAGCATCCCCACTTACCACAGTAATACTGTGAGCCCACCTCAACCCTCTACCATTCCCTATAGCAGACTACTGCCTGGAAGACCTGGATTCAAAACTTGAATCTGGAGCAGGTTTGGGTGTAAAGATGAAGTGTCATGTACTATACCTTGTCTATATTCACCTCATCTGTATTTCCAGGCTTCACAGATACAATCTGAATCTCTGGCTATGAGACAACAAAAAGAAACTCTGTAAACAAGATCTATGGACATTGAAAGCTCCTTTAAGTATACAGTAAACAGTTTACAACATTCACCAGTGTCTTACAGTACTAAGCACTAATATTGAAGAAATCCTGTATGCCGTGGTGATGTGCTCTAGTTGGGGCCCATTACAGTAACATTAACATAAGAACTCCCAATCCATCTCCTGCAACCAGCTTCCAAGAATATATACATTTCAAAGAAGCTGATTATCGCCACGATGGGCAGTAAATCAGTGGTATTGCGCGGTGTAAACTTTAGCACATTTAGCAGTTAGCGATTAAAGTTTGTAATTAAGTCGACATTGCGAAATTAGTTCAAACGACTACCATGGAAACAAAAGGGGGGGGTGGGTACAGTAAGTAATGAAACTCACTTTGTTTCCAAAGTTCTCGTCTTCTATTTTAATCTTCACTTTGACTCCCTTCTTGTTCTTTTCTATCGCTGTTAGCAGCTTGACCTCCTCCATTACTTTCTTCTTTTTCTTTAAGGAACCACCATCTCCACCCGGAATGGCTTCTAACTTCACCTTTTTCTTCCTTTTCTTCTTGGTCACCTTCCCTGTCTCCTCCTTCTCCACACCCTCCGTCTCCTCCCTGCAGAGATGTTTCTTCCCTTTCTTCTTTTTATCTATTTGTTCATGCGGTATTTCTTGTTGCTGGGACATGGTTTTGCTTGACACCCGTTTCTGTTTTTTCTTCCCTTCCTCCGTTCCTTCCTCCTGCTCCGCCAGCTGTTTCTTCCTTTTCTTCTGTTGTTTCTCTTTGCCGCCCTCAGGCTCTATCATCGCCTCTTGCCTCCCCCTCCCATCGCTCACCCTTTTCTTTTTTTTCGCACACTCTCCTTTTTCCTCTTCAGCACCTCCTCCTCCTTCCTCCAGTTCTATTTCCTTGTGCTTTCTTTTTTTCTTTCTCTTTTCCACCTTCTCCGCTCCAGCTTGCTTTTGTTTCGCAGCTTTGACTGGACGTGGCTGGATTTCTTCACTCTCTTCCAATTTATGCTTTTTCTTTTTCTTTTTTAACTTTGGATTCTCTTCCTCATCCCTGTCAGCTACTGGTTCTGTTCCGGTCTTTTTAACCACCTTCTTTTTCGCCTCCTGACCTTCCTCCTCTGTGTCTGGCCTGTGTCCATCCACCCGATTCACTTTCTTCTTCTTCTTCTTCTTCTTCTTCTGGCTAATCTCCTGCTCTCCAGTGTCTCTCCCTCCCTCCTCTGGACACTTCTGCTCACCTTCCTCATTTATATTCTCATTTCTGTTCCCTTTCATTTTTATGCACCCATTTTCTTTGGTCGTTTTAGATTTCTTCTTTTTCTTTTTTTCAACTGCAGTCCCTCCAATCACACGGTGGTGCTCCTCTTCATTCTGTACCATCTAAAGAAAGACACCTTGTAAATGCGTTTGTTTTAGATGCACGTTAGACAGGGGAGAGTGAAGCCCTTTCTTATTTATGAACAGAGGACATTCACACTCACTTTTAATGAGAGGGAACAGTTAATCTCCAGTCCCAATCAAAAACTGTTGTGGTTTTGTGACTGTACTACTGTCCAACAAAAAAAAAAATCAACCTTTTTATATTTTATTTTACTCTATGGTTAAATTAAACGTAGTGGTTGTCTTAAATTATAAATTACAGCTACAGGCAGGAACGCAGTGATAAATTGATCTGTGTATTTCATGGAGGGGCCTTGTCTATTGAGGCAATAGCTGTATTTGCCAGGATTGTAATTTCGTAAGGTTTTTTTTTTTTTTTTTTTGGCAGTAGTAGGTTTCAAATTCTAGTGAAATTTCATAGAAGAGCATGAAGTTTGTTTTAAAATATGTCAGTTTTTGACGGGTTATTCACAACACAGTCTCTGTAAGCCAATTTCAAAATTCGGTACACACTAGCAGATCCGTTGTAGTGTTCTTTTAGGGTAGCTGGTAAAAAGTGGTACGCAGCACACTGCGCATGCCTAACAGCTTCTGCTTAGACAGCAAGTTTCGGTCATTTTCATATTTTTCCATCATTAAGAAAACAGCATGGGAATATTTATCATATGCAATACATTGGGTCTTGTGTATATTGTTTTACGTCTGCAACTTTGCGGCGGACTTCTCATTTTGTCTTTTTTTTTTACCAAACTCTCACAGATACCACTTTCTAATATTTACACCGGTCAGGTTCTGGTACGCATACCACATTGTGACGCTGTACCCAGGGCTCGAACTAACGGGTTGGGTGGGTCGACCACTCCACCCCCCAGCTATGTTATTATTTTTCATGGGTGGGTCGAATTTCCCCCCCCCCCCCCCCCCCCCCCCCCAACATCGAGAATTTGGGAGAACAAGTTACATTAGGACCTAAGCAAAATGTCCCAAGTTTTCTTCGTCTAGCGTGCGCAGGGATATCTACTATATTGCGGCGGTTTAACGTCAACTGGAAACAGGCAGCGACTCAGGATGCTTGAAGCGCAAACTGTAGCAGTGAGAGAGGTATGAGATAATTCTCAGGTTCACAAATAATTTTGTTCTAGTCATTCCCCAAACTGTATATGTTTTATGCAACAAATTTTCATATTCTATGAAGTCTATTTACTTAATAATAACAAATGTAAACAGACAATAATGATAATTCGTGTTTTTTTTTTGAGGTTTTTTTTTTTTTTTTTTTTTTTTAAGACACCTGTTCTGTTCCTGCAGTTTCGTAGCCTTTTTGGTTGCGTGGTTAACGTGTTGTCTTAAGACATTCCTGTTATCTTAATAGAGATATATATTATCTTAATATGTTGTACTACTAATATATTTTCTCAATAAAGGTGAAAAAAACAACAACAAATCTCTTGTTAAGAATGCTTATTGATCATTTGTGATATGCAATTTATTTTCTGCTTCGCTAAAGCAAAGGTTTTTCGCATTTTTTCAGGTTAGTAAATACTGGGAGAGGGAGAGAGAGAGAGAGAGAGAGAGAGAGAGAGAGAGAGAGAGAGAGAGAGAGAGAGAGAGAGAGAGAGAGAGAGAGAGAGAGACCAGCAAATACAGAATACGTCCGGCTGGCCAGACACAAGAGCAATAATATTAAATATAGAAGCTAAAGGTTCTGTCAGCTTTTTAAAACTATAACTTATATAATGTGCAAATTATAACCCTAGTGTATATTATTGTACTATTATAAAATGACAATGACAGTATACATAGCTATACTGATTTTCTTCTTTTCTTGAAGTCAAGTGTAGATTTCAAGGGGAAGGTGGAATAAAAAAAAAAAAAAAACAGACTAGAAAAGCAAGATTAGAAATTGAAAGGTAGATCAGAAAAAAATATGATAGTACAATTGCTCTAAAACGGAAACGGCCATCAATGTCTGATGAATGAATAATGAAAAAACAATCACAACATGTGTCAAAACATTAATCCGTTATTTTAAATGTTATGCAAATCAATGGCCCTATGACGGTATGAGACCGAAAAAAACAAGCACTCCTTGACAGTGCTTCGGAAACTCTGCCTATATCTTTTAACCTTGCTAGGCTTTGAAACAAAACATGCTTTATTTTGACAAATGTTTTAATTCGAGCCCTGGATGTACCACTTTATAACACTACACTGGTGACAAAGTAGTATTGTATTGTATTATACTGGCAGAATCGTTAGTTGGAGGATATGTGAATGTTTTATTTATTTATTTATTTATTTTTATGTCAGTTTTGTTTATAAATTGAAACTAGAATAATTCGTACACATTTATTTAAAGTAATCCACCATCTCAAAAAGGTACAATATTGAAGACTTTATTGGAGAAGCTGTCCGAGATGTTTCTTTGACTATAATAATACTAGTACAATGCATAGCAAAAGAGAGTTAAAAACATTTCTCTAAATTGCCACAAGCGATCCCATCTGCTGCCTTGGTCGATTGCGTGTGTAAACTGTCTTTAATCAATCCTAGTATCTTTAAATGCGAATTCCTTATCTATACGATATTACAACTGTATTAATTATTTTTAACTCACCTTTTACGCTCACGTGGAGATCACAAAACACACGTGGACGTACGTACACGGACCTGACCCGGAAGAGAACCGCTGGGCAACCTTGATAAGTGGAAGTTTCTCGTGTTGCTTGGCAACCGCGGAGCGCACTTCGGTAAACTTCAGTTCCACCGACTGAATTTGAAAGGTGCTCCCTTAGCAACCTGACCGTCATGGCAAAAATGATAGGAGAAAGAAAAAGTCTGTGGCAGCAAGTTTGTGACGGTACGTTTTTAAACACCAGTCAATACACATTTATTTACTGTACTGATATGTAAGTTTGCTTTGCGGGTATACAAGTAATATTCTAGTAAAATATAATGTTTCTTTGTTTTTCTGACTACTGTGCGTTTGGGGGTGAGGAAGCGAAACAAACCATATACCTATATTGTTCTACAGTTTCCTTTTTATATTATATATATATATATATATATATATATATATATATATATATATATATATATATATATATATATATATATTATATATAGTAGATTTAAAGGTAGATTATTGGTTGTTGAGGCTATAGCTGTAGCTATAGCTTTTTCTCTAGAAAGTATGGTACATGTTTAGCATGAAAATGGGAAAAACATTGTAATGGAAAACATTATAAGAAGATGGCAAATACATAGTGGATCAGTGTGAGATCCTGGCAGGTCACAGCCTTTAATATTTGCCTATATGACTGTGTTTCCTTCACAGAATACGATTCTCAGTACCCGCCTCCACTGGAGAATGCAGCCTCGGACACCTGTTCGGTTGAGACCTGTGTCTCGCAGTACAGCGCCAGCAAGCACTCGCCAGTCTTCCATGGGATCATGGCATCCAAGGTCATTACCGAATAAGAGAAACAGATCCAGGATTGTACTCTGTAGATATTTTGATCCGATGGCACTCTTTTGAAGAAGCATCAGTGGTGTAAAAATCCGCCCTAACTTGTCCTAAGTTTGTACCCCTTTTAATGGGGACTGGGGCATCTTAGTGGATCAATCTACAATCAATCTATATATGTTGTTGAGTGGAGTATCTATAACTTTGAATAGTTAACTATTGGATCTAAAGTAAGAGTCGCAAAATCTCTCTTCCTCGACAGGTGGCGGTGGACACAGGACTGTTTAAGGATTTTGAACCGCAGTGCTCGCACCCGGCACTGGCAGGCTACGCTGTGGCCCCAAGACCCCCCCAGCCCAAATCGGTCACGCCGGAATTCATTGACCCACACACATGTGAGCCTCGCTTGGGTCTCCAGGAGTGGGAGGAGGGACTGAGATTGGGAACATAATTATTTAGGATGAATTCAATCATTTCTTTAGCAGTTTGTTGTATGAAAGCCATAATAATCATTTAGACATGATTAAGCCTGCTCTGCAGCGCTCTGAGCAGCTCAGGAGGAGCAGTTCTTTCACTGAGCTTCATTGAGCAGCTCACATAATGCACTCACTGTAAAACATGCTTTGATATTCACATGAATTAAGTGGCCATCTGCTCTTATCATAAAATAAATTCAAGAACATATTTTTTTATTTCCATAAGAAGGTTTTATTATTAATAAGTCACTTTGTGGCTGTACATTCTGTCTGATAACTCTGTGCCCCCACCCAGGCTCTCCGAAGGAATACCTGGAGAACTGTTTGTTCCATGTGCTACTCCCAGGAATGGAGGCCATGCTGGTACAGGCACAACGGGAATGCTGTCTTGAGGTGAGTCCACAGATTCATTCTCTTGACAGAAATCATTTCTACTAACTAATAAAAGTTACTGTGTATATCTTACCTAGCTTGTGGTCCTTTATAAAAAAGAGTAAAACTACTTGGCTAGATTTGTCAAATATTGTAGTAATTTTTACATGCATTTTATTATTATTTGTTTTATTTCAGAGAAAGCGAACCAGATTCAACGCATGTGATTTCCTGACCGAATGGCTATATAAGTAAGTTTAAAAGCAAACATATTTTCCTGTAAATTGATTTTTTGTTACCCCAACTGTCTTTATTTCAAACAGAAACTAGATATGTATATAACATTAGAATTTCTTTCTCACTGCTTCTCAGACTGCAAATAGAGTCATTGCTTTTGAAATACACTAAATTGTCACTTCTTACTAGAGGTTATCCAGTACATTTTAGACATAAATGTATTGTTATTTATATAAGAATTATTCATGTTTTGGTCTATTTATACACAGTGATTCATAATGTGTTGAAAACAATAACTACAGTTGCGCCAGGCAGCCAGCAGGTGCCACTGTACACTTAAAAAAAATCCCAGAACAAAACAAACATTTGCTAGAGAAGAAAACACAGTTTCTGCGTGGGTGTGTCTGTGTGTGAGGCAGTGGATATGTGTGTATATACACTTGGGCATAATGTTTTACCATTTTAAACATTAAAATGAAAGAACTAAAATTCACTGGCAAAGTTAGAAATAGTGGGATTAAAAAGCAAGACCAAAGATTGAATGAATATGCTGAGCTGCTGTCTCATCCTCTTATGGCAAAAGTGGACCCTTCATTGCAGGCTAATGGGGCAGTTTAGTTCACATTGTCACTGCTTTTGGTGCCTTTATCCTCCATTACTGCCAATGCAACACTTTCCACGTGCACCAAAACAACCAACTATGTGTATGTGTCAGTTTCCATCTCCTCTCTCCCCGTCTTCAGTAAGAACCCACGGCGGCTAGAGCAGGACCCTGTGAGCTTTGAGGAGATCCCCTTTGTCAGGGACTGGCTCAGAGAACAGTGAGTACTCACCCCAGCACAGCCATGTAACGAAAGCTAGCAATTTTCCAAGCAATTGTATTTATTGTTTGTTATATATTTTACATAATGTAAAATAAATCAACACAATGACCACCATACAAATGTAGCAAATGATCACTTGTCCCTAAACAAATCACATAAGCAAATAAATCCCTAAAAAAATCACATAACCAAACTCTGTGAGTTCTGCAATGCTTCTTACCTAAAGTGCTGTGCAGCCAATAGCAAAACCTCAAAGTCTCACATGAGCAGGTAAACCCGATAGTGCTCACAGGTAGGTTTATATATAGCCACAATTATAAACTGCTCAGGATCTTTCAGCCAATCAGAGCTCACGTTTCGCCTTCTGTATTCCATGACAAGTCACAGAGAAACCCTATTCATGACATCAGCTGTCTCACTACATTTTTACCATACTATATTCTCCATATTAGCACCTCTCAGAATTCCATTCAACTGCAATGTCAGTTCAAACGGTGACATCATAATCTGCCACTTAATGGTATTCTCTTCATCAACCTTTTCCCCCTTTTCAGAGAAATTGACAATGGACTAAATAAAGGTTGGTAAACAGACCTTGGCTTTTAATCTCTGTTCATTCAATCCCGCCATACACAGACGTTTGCAGTCCTATAACCCTACAGAAAGGCACTTAAATTTGCCTTAAAAAATAAATGGTAACAGCAGTAATCCTGCAGGTAAATTGTTCCAAATATACAGGGTAACTTA
Organism: Polyodon spathula; assembly: GCF_017654505.1. Taxonomy (NCBI): domain Eukaryota; kingdom Metazoa; phylum Chordata; class Actinopteri; order Acipenseriformes; family Polyodontidae; genus Polyodon; species Polyodon spathula. The sequence continues at coordinate 13,884,086 of NC_054559.1, forward strand.
TCTAAAAGCCTCTCTCCCATAGTTTGTTGTCACCTTACCAATATGTATACCACAGTGTTGGGTTTGTTTCCCTTACTCGTCAGTCCTCGGCCTCCTATACCACTGTCTCTGCTGCTGTCAGATGAATCTGCTGCTATACTAATCCAGGCTGGCTGGAGGGGCTATAAGGTGAGTACTGAACCCAAAACACCTCTCTCTCTTAATTTAGTTCAATGACGCGTTGCCAAAAGCTAGGGACAAGATACAGTATAACCCTTAACAGCTCTGCCAAACTGAGGTGTCAGTATAGTGAAGAAATATTAAAACTTCTTGCAGTCGAAAAAGGCAACTGCGACTAATTTTGGATGATTTGCCAGGACTTTTCATCTCAAGTTATAGATAATGTTGCAATGTTCCTTCACTATCCTGTTATATGTACTGTAAGGTATAGTACGATATCGAGTCTGCAACCCTTCTTTGTGACGCTAACTCTGCTTCCCTCTTGCTCGCGCTCTCATCGCCCCTCTCCTCTATTATGGATGTAGGTGTAATGATAGTTGCAAAACCAGTCAGATTATGACAGGAATGTGGGTGCTAGAGAAGAGTGTGGGTGGTATTAGAGGTTGCTTCTGTTTAATGCTTAGAATTTGGGGAAGTTGATTATGTGTTTACTGTAGGTTCTGTTGATCTCTCAGAGTAAACACACACATCATACACCACTACACTGCAATGGCGTGGGACATTTGCAGAATACTGTATATTGCTCTAAAATAATGATTATGATGTATCATTCCACTTGGGATAGTTAACAGTTATTTGTTATTTATAAAAAACCAAAGACAGTATTTGACATTAAAATCTTTTATACCACCATCAGTGGCAAAGATAAACTTTTCTACACATCCCTGCCAAAGCACACATTGAGTGTTTAGAGGTTCAGTTTGTCCAACCTGGCAGGGGTCATTTTGCCCACATGACTGATCTGGTCGTGTGCCACAAAACCATTCCAGCCATTTGTAGTTTTACTCATCAAGCGAAAGGTCAAAAGTAGAATTAATTTGACTTTTCAGCATACATGGTTACATTTTGTTGTTTGCTGTTTCGTATGTTTCTGTCCTAAGGAAAACAACACCCCATACTCAACACAGTGCAGATCTGATGTTAGGATCAGTGCTGAAAGACTGTAAAGTTAAATATGACCCCCCACTCACCCCAATGAGCAGGATCAATGAGTGTTTACCAGGAGTGGGTGGATAATAATGGGAACACTCGCTCTGAGAGTCTGAGTCAGGAGTCACAGGGCTGCAGCATGAGGAATTGCTCAGGCCTGTGAGCTTCACTGATCACTGCAGCATCAATTACCCTGTTTCAGAACACAGATAACACACACACACTGAAAACTAGGGGGTTTTAAGGTGTGACAACCCCCGATACTTGGCCTCACGTGTAGTTAGGATGGACAAGTTCCCAACATTTACATTTACTAAATGACCCTCTGTGTTTTCCGAACCGCACACAACAGAGATAAATCTCAGATTGCAGTTGCATATTAATAAAAAAAAAAGATTCTATATGTAATTAGTGGATATCTAGCTCTTGAAACAAATCTATATTTGTTTTTGATAAGGAAATGAAAAGCACCATCTGCTGAAATCAGGTCTAATTTTGGGAGAATGGGTACATGGTAGATCCCTTGAATAAGAATAATAACTCCTGAATAAATTATCTGTGTAAAGAACATGATGCTTAGATACAAACAGAAAAAACAAAATGTCCTAGGACCAGTAAATTATTAACTGGACCTGATTTACAAGAATCCCCTGTGTTGTCTGCAGAGCTCAGTTAATTCAACTGGCTTGTAAAGTGCCTGCATATACTGTATTTTATTTATTGTTAGGGGATATATAATTTAGGAAAGACTTTGTGACTTCAATTTATTCGAAATAAAATACAACTAGGAGACAGCATGGCTCACCGATTAGAGACGAGGAACTGAGAGCCAGTGCTCATTTGTGGCTAGAGCTAGGGAAAGGGTGAAAATGGTAAAGGTAAGAGCTGGAGAGCTTGGAGGCAGTGTGGCCTAGCATTAGGAATGTGGAGGTAGGACTGTAGGTTCTATTAGTTAAATCTTTATGGCTGAGAGGAAGTGTGGCCATAGTAATTAGAGCTGAAGATATTATACAAATGTGTCCTGAGCTTCAGTGAGAGAGTGTTGCTTGTTATATAAGCAGTGCTGCAGCACACTTGGCTGTGAGCAGGTTTATATAACAGACCTGACGCAGCTCTGACTGCAGATATCGCAGTGCCCTGTTCAAGCAGAGTGAGCTCACAAACCCCCAAGCAAGTAGAACAACAAGACTTTCTCCCCTGAATCATCCATATACTCCCAATATTCTCTGAGAGGCTCTGTTTAGAGAAACTAAGATAAGGCATGTTAAACTGGTTGTAAATGGGACCAAATTATCAGAGCAGGACATTTGGTGAACAATTAAAAATGAGATCCTACACCCACCCCTGCATGCAAACACAGCAATGCTTGTATTATACACTGCCAAAAACTGAACTTAACCCTGAAACCAGAATCATTTTTGTTGGTATCTGCAGTCCATATATTACACAGAAAGCATCATAATGGCATCTGCACTCTGCCTTGCAAAAGATGAGAACACAACCAACATTAACGTACCTCCATGAAAATGAATAGAAACCAAGTTCATATGTAACTGTATTTTTATAAAATTGTATTATAATCAGAAAATCTGTCCAAAGGTGAAATAGAGGATAGGTCTGTATTCAGTGGCAGTAATGAACTACCCAAAGTCAAAATCAAAAGAAAACAAGATTGTACCTAACTATAATAAGGGTTCAGAAGTTTATTCATATATCCTATTGTGAGTATGTTGAAAACAACGTTGACCATGTATTCTGTGACCTTGACCTAGGTCTGCAAGATGGGAGCTTAAGTTTCTGATGAGTTAGTTTTCACATATTCCATTCTGTATGAAGATCAAATGGTCAGAAATGTTATTAGTACACACAGGCACTCGCACACACACTGAAGCAAGTCTCTTGACTCCAGCATTCATGCGCTGCTTGCTAATGTGTCCTCAGCGTGTGGTCCCCTTGCTCTTCATTTGCATTTTTATTGTATCTCGTTCTGCCAGAAGGAAAACTCAGCTGTTCCCTGACAGCCTTCAAATTAATAATCACTATCATTAAATAATCACCATCACCAGAAAAGAAGCAGCTTTTGTACAGAGAGCTTGAGAGTTTGAATGATAATTTTGGATGCTATTCTCATGCTTATACTATGTATTTATGTTTCGCAGCCCTTGAAGTTGTTGTTTTGGGATGCTGCTGTTTCAGGTGCGCTGTGACCCCGAGGTGCAGGAGCTGAGACAGTGGCAGAAGGAGCTGCGAGAGGAAAGCCGGGACATTGGACAGAGGGTGCAGGAGTTCTGGGCCAATCAGGAGTCCAGAGGTATGAGAAGAATGTTGGAAAGAGGTAAAGAGGTTGGGAGAATGGGAAAGGAGAGGGGTGTGGAAGAGGAGAGCTGCTGCATCAGCCACAGAGTGCTGGAGACCTAATGAGGAGTCCCAAGCATTGGGGGTGGGGGGGTGGGAAGAGGCAGGCAGGCAGTGGGATTTGTACTCTGGATGCTGTAATGGAATTTTTTACTTAACCTCTTTGGTCACTGTATAAAATAATTTTTCTGTCCATGGCATTGTCCCAACTCTTGTCCTTGACTTGATGAACGTTAAACAATATCTGTGAAATGTCACAAGGCAGCCCCAAAAATGATTCACTGTCATCAAATAAAGGGTAATTTAATGCAGATTATACGTTTGTGCCATTTATTATTAAGTGTACGTATGAAATCAAGCACTGATTCTATTTGGCCCGTCTCACGCATCTACCGGCAACCTGCTGGAGGAGTAGCGAAATATATTATCACAAAGTTAATGGTTAAAAAAAAAGTGAAGTAATCAGTAGTTAGGAATCATTCGTCTCTGCATTGTGACGTGAATCTGTCAGATGTAGCAACCAGTGTAACAATAGCCAGCAACACAAAGACAGAGCTCCATATCATACTGCAACACCAGCCCTGTCTGCTCAATGGGGTTTTATGTTCTATTGATTTAGTGGAATCCGGTATCTCTATTCTTAAATACACAGCCTGCTCTGCACTGTCAGGGTTTTATTAAGCAGCCCAAAAAGCTTTTGAATGGTACTGCTTTGAAATGTCAGCCCAGAACAGTTAAAGGGACAGCATCCCTTTGCAGGGCACGCATCTGCACTCTTATTGTGGCAGGGAGGGAAGTAGGTAGGGCTGAAGCTGTGCTCTTTCCAAACTTCCAAGAACTTTAACAAATCCACATGTGTTTGAATCAATGCCAACTTCTACCAGGCAATGGGCCGAATGGCCTTTTCTCATTCTCAAACTTTTCTTATGTTCTTGTGCTCACCAAGCAGTTTTTACAAATTTAGTGGCCATAAAATGGCAGTCTTAGCATTCTTGAAGTTGGCATTATTTGTACTTTTAAGATGGTCATCATGACCACGAGAGATTATTAAGACCATTCAAAAAATGTGCTGAATAAACGTTCATCAAGTCAGTGTCTACAGTTTTATTTGATTTGATAAAAATGTCCTGTCACTATTCCATAGGCATATGGGAATTGAAGATACTTGAATAACAAATAGCAGTCATTTAAACAGGGCAGAATTTGACACCAAAGTCTTTTTTAAAACAGTGGAATGGAATCTTTAAGCCTTCAAGGTCAGACTTGAGCGGTCATCAGCATTCCATCTAAAAGGAATCATTAATCAATCTACCTTATTCTGTGTATCTATTGCAAACCTATGGCAGTCTAAATATGTCCCTAAAAAGTTAATAATATCCACACAGTTGGCTTAATGGTAAATGTTGACAGTACTGTACCTGAAAATGGAAGATCTTAGCCTGGCTGTCAGAAACACGAGGAGAGCTGTCTTTTCTATAAATACTAAATCTTGGGCAGCTCCGTCTGGGAACAGCTGGGAATGGCGTGCCAGGAAGGCTGTGTCGCGCTGGCTGTGATTCCTGGGATTGCAGGGATGCCAAACCACTCCACACCCCAGCTGGGTGCAATCCTGGCAGTGCTGCTTCTCTGGAGATAAAGTTACACACTGACACACTTTAGAGTGGTGAATGCCAGTTTGCTTTTCCAACAGATCAAAGTCTTCAGGTTCCAGTGGTGTTAGTCTCTCAGCTTACACAGGCACTAAATCCCTCATTTTGCTATACCTACCTTGTTCTGTACCTCAATGTTCTAATCCTTCACTGAACTATACCTGTGTTGTGTTGCACCTATTAGCTGAGATTATCTTGTATATGTGTTTATATGTGTGTGTAATGTCTTTGCAATGACAGTGACAAAACAGTGTTCACAATTTGAGTTAAATTAATCCAGAAATATTAAACCCCAACATTTAGGACAGTGGAGATAAATGTCTGTGGAGTTTGGAATATTACATCTACACTTTTTGAGTGTTAATGCAATACCTTACAAGTTATGGTTATGGGCAGGTTTTTTTGGGGGGGGGGGTTACATTACAAGGATACAAAGCTTTGTGTATAGGGCCCTTCAAAAAAAAAAAAAATGAAGTTAAAGTAATAGCCCTATGTGAATGTCAATAAAAACATGCATGTGAGGGAGTTAGGTTGCATATCCGTACATTGCCAGGTGCCAAAGCTGCTGCAAACATGCAGAACAATGGTCCCTGAATCAGCATTCCCTGTTTGTTATTGCAGGTAAAGGGGAGCTGCATGCACAACCTCTTTCACTTTAATAGACACATGACAAAATTTGATCAATGCTTTTTTCTAATGGAGTTAAGTAAACAAGAAATAAAGCACTAGATATTCAGTGGCTGGTATTGTTCGATTGTAACATAAAGAGAGAGATAGAAGGACTAATGCTTGCTGAGGCAGTGGGGGACTTTTTTCGCTTAATGAACAGAATCCAATACAGGGCTGCAAGCAGAAATCTGTTCTCCTGCTTCCAGATTGGCTTCTGAAGGGAAAGAAACAAAGCCTGCTCGAACATCCTAGCTGAACTAAGTCCATGACCTTCTTAAGGGTATGATGTGGCTATGACTGGAAATTCATGAATGCTAACATTTTATGATCATGGTATTTATATAAAGTTCACACACAAGTGCGGATTGTTGTCTTTTTCTGTCTGGTAGAGGTTTAGCAGTGCAGGGTGCAATAGGCTAGTTAGCTCTTGTTAATGCTCTATGGCTTCTGCTTTTTCTCACCAAAGCATATTTGTAACTGGAAGCGGTCTGCAGCGTGGCTCTGATGTGTTTTTGTGTGTTTTCAGTTGGACGTGAGCTGGAGGACACGAATCAAGCAAACCGATCAGGAGTTTGCATCCGGGTGCTGTCACCCACGCCTCAGAACACAGTCGTCCTGTGACACCCTAACCAGCTCCCAGGAAGCCTGATCCAGGGATGTGCTTCAGTCTTGCCAGGGTCCAAGTTCTTCTGCATGGTGAACATAGCATTCGCTTTTGATTCATATGACTGGGATATATTCAAAGGATCTAAAGAGCAACAGTATTGAATATCACCCTGGTCAACAAAGAGCATATGAACTATGAATGTCTATACTGTAGACATTCAAGAAAAGTTATGCATTTTGAAGGACATATTTCAAACTAATAATTATGGTTTGCATCTACTACTGGGGCAAGCATAGTTAATTGCACTAAGGTCGATATAGTGGTGTAGATACAGTGATTGGCTATCTTTATCATCAAAATATCATTAAAAAATGTTTTAACTAGTCCAGTGAATCTAGCATTCATTCCTTTTAGTATATTTTCCATTTTCAGTTGCTGGCTGGAAAATCAGAAGTTAATAGTCAGACTGTAACAGAAGCAATGATGGTCTATAATAAGGTACTTGTGCCAGATATTGACAACTTAATTTCATTAAAATAAACAGAAGCCCACAGCTGGTTAGTCTAATCAAATAGCTTCTTTAAAGACATTGTCTGTGAAATATGATAATGCTGCATTAACAGCTCCCTATGGAGATAGCAGGATCAATTTGTACTAATGCAGCTTCACAGCCTCATAGTATTTATAGTAAAATGTTGGTGCAGGGAAACAAAGATAATACTAGTTGCACTAAAACAAAACCATAAAAAATGAAAATGCATGAGAAAGCAAGGCAACCGACATGAGCATGAACCAGACTGGAGAGCAGAACTAAAAAAACCAGGACAAGTCAGCATTTATCAATACTATACGCTGCCATCCTACTTATTATGTTGTGTTTTCTTGTATTTCAATTTGGTTTGCGCTGAGCGCAACCTAGATTCACTAACTGGCAAGTGCCTTCTTTCTGATTTGCTGATTCCAAGGCAACACTGGTGGAACAGGTAGTTTCTAATTCTAGATGAAACTTCTAAGGTGAAAAATGAAATAGATAACAGACCACTGGTAAACACTGGATCGCTGATGCCAGGCTGTGTGACAGAAGTTTTTATATAATTTAGTTCCTTCAAAGACTCATAAACTACTTCATGTCAGTTTACTGCTCTGACATTAAAATGCATATATTGTAGCCTGGCATCAGGTGTGCTATGCAGGGGTGAATTTATTGTTCAAATATATTTACAAAAGCCAGAAAAAAATATGCCACTTATACTGCCTAATTAAAGGGCTAGTATCCTATCTGAAACACAAGGCTAAGTAAGCATGTGACTTTTCTTTGTTATTTGGACCAGAACAATCAAATGGGACAAGGACATTAGACCATTGGGTTTAGCTTGAACTTATTAATCTTTAAACCATTTTGGGTCTTTAACAATGAATCCAGAAGGTACAGTTTACACACTGAAGGTTTTTAAAAGCCATTTGAAACACTTTACAGACAAAATGAAACTACAAAAGGAGTTTTATTGAAAGTTTCTTTTCTTATTCACGACATACAATTACAAGAACTCTGTTCCATCAGGAACAAACGTGTTAAACATTGGCGTGCTCAGAGTCCTCACAGTGTCAGCACTGAAAAGAAACTAAATCTCTTCACCCCTACAGGACCCAAAGCAGCCTCAAACACCCCTCTCTGCATCCCTGCGCGGGACACCCTGAGAGAGGTCCAGGTTAGGTTGTAACAAACTGGGCCCGATACTGTGCAATATTTACATTGCTGTCTGTTAGTATCTAATCTTCAGTACTGAGTTAGACATATACAGTAGTTATGGTCATAGCATCAGTTACACTTGTTTTATTATAATATGTGTCGCCATATTAAATAATGAATTGTGTATTTGATAGATAGTACTGGGTTCTCAGTAATGTATTGTATTTGCTGGCTCTCAGATCACCAGTACTATGCATACTGTATTACTGCAAGAATTTAGTACGGAGTTCAATTTACTGCCCTGTAATGAATTAGCTATTTCTTAGAGCCCCAGCACACTTTCTGTATTATCAGAAATTTGTATTTTTGTAGCAATAAAAATCTATTAAAACCCTGTATACATTAACAATTTATTACAATTTCACACAATGATTAATTGTGTGTGTGTGTGTGTGTGTGTGTGTGTGTATATATATATATATATATATATATATATATATATATATATATATATATATATATATAAACATCTTAAAACTTTACATGAATGTGAACATAAAGAGTAAACCTGGATATGGGTGGGGAGATGGTATTCCTGACAATGGGAACTAGGTGTCTAGTCTGTCAGACTGGCTGAAATCACTGAAACATGCTAAGGCCCCATATAGCAGTGATTTGTCTGCTCTGGAGGTTGATAAAACTTATCAACATCTCATTTGTACGTTTTTGCAATTTTACAATTCATAATAACTACTAACCTACCCAAAAATATTGTATGTTTCTCAGAACAATTTACTGTTGCAAATTAATGCAATGGTTTAAAAATACTGGCTCCAAGTTCATGAGATCTCAATATCTTTTACACTAGTTATGCTTTTAAAACAAAATTGCCTCAGATTCATAATGGATTATGGTGAAATGTTGTGCTGTACTACTGGACCTTATACCGATTTGAGACCATGATTTGAACGAACTCGCAGATAAAGCCAGTTGTTTTCAGTCTTAAGACCTGACTGCCCTTGTATAACTTGAATGAGATACAGCCTCATTAGTGAAGGTGCTTTATAAATGCATGATGCCCTTTGGCGAAAGTTGGGGTCAATCAAGGTCATGATTGCCTATCCCTAGCTGTCCCCTCCCTCTCCCTCACAGACACAAACACACACACTGCCAAAAATATCTCGATATCTTGCCCTAGCGCTAGATAATATTTCTTGATTTCTTATTTTCTCAGTTATCTTTTTGCCATGGGGGAAAGATAACAGTTTTTCATATATTTAAAATAATATTTATTTTAAATAATATCAATAAAATAATCAATATTTTTGTAGTACACACCTGATCCTCTCTCCTTTTTAAAAAAATACTTGTGGAAAAAGGGTAAAGGTTATAGGCGGGACCGGGGGAAGGAGGGGCATCAATAGCCATGCACTTTTGTCAACACAGTAGATAGAAGGAAAACGTGATAGTAAATATGTTTGTACGCGAGAAAAGGAAACCCTGTTAGATAAGTCCAAGGGGCCACGGCCCACCAAGAAAAACCTGTCAGCCGCCAAGCACATACTCTAGAAACTGTGACCTAAACACCGATTTCCTAGGAAGCCTATTGAAAGTTGTTTACCATGCACAGCAGCAGCAGCACCAATATAGTGAGATAAGCCTCCCCACCCTCCACTTCCACACCAGTCCTCACACCCAGACCTCGGGCGCAGTAAATAAAGTCTTGTTTGCATCCTTAAAAGGCTGAACCCTGCTTCACATCTCCCGGAATGGATCCCTGTCAAGCAGCATGGATCTGGCGTGTTCACCACAGGTTTCGCCCAGTGTAATTTGGTGGGGCGGAAGGGATCTGCATATAGGAGAGACCGACACAGTCAGTGGGTTTTCTTGGAGGAATGTTCATTTTGATCCATATCACATGGAAATAAATATTTTTAATACAGCCAAAATAAAGTGACAGGTGATGACCCAAAATATACTGCATAATTTTGTTGGCTAAACTGATCATTGGGAACAAGTTTTTATATAAAACCATGTTCTAAATATATTCTAACTACTGTATATTGTGAATAATAAGCATATTGATTTTTCCGATAGTGTATATTTTTTCCCAAACTCTGAAAACCAGTTGTAGGACATGAAGACTGAGCCTGCTCCTTCACTCAGTAAGAGAAAGTGTGGTCCCTCCAGTCCAGGGCAGGTTTGAGGCATGCTCGTCGCAGAAGAGGCAGTGTGGAGAAGGTCACATTGCCACTGCTGTGCTATCACTGTCCCTGCTCTGTGGATGAATACAGTAGAGAGGACTTCAGTCTCCAGTCCAACACCGGGTACGAGTTTAAACAAAAAAAAATCAGTTCTTGGAAAAGAGGTTTCTCGGTTGCCCTTCTCAACAATTATAAAGAGTTTGGAGAAGGACCCAGGGGTAGCCTTCAGCTGCTGCCTCTCCAGACAGCAGTGGAATTCACCTGCTTCTCCCCTGATGGAAACCAGCAGCTGCTGTGAGCAGATTATAGACGCTGACTCAAGCGGAGATTAAATATCTGCATGTGACTGGATGTGTAGGCTTGTGTCCTTGTGTGCAGAAAAAGCCAGGCAGAATATAGAGACTGACTCACTCTGAAAGATGCACTTCTGGAAATTGATATTGCAGTGCGTCTTTACCTTTTAATGTGGTGTACAGGGAAATCCACAATAGCAACTCCACTAGTACAGACAAAACCTTACACTATATACCTTACACAACTTTATTGATTGTAAAGTAATGTGAAATAGGGAAAGCAGCGTGATGCATGGTGAATGCAGAGTATGGGAAAATCATTGCAAACATCACCTCAAATGGGCTAATACAGATGTGTAAAAAAAAAAGAAATACATGTAAATGTCACGATATTGATGAGCGAGCATGTTTGAAGTCACAAGAATTGTTTATTGAGTCAAGTGTATGCCTCTGCAGTACTCACCGCTCCCCCGTTGAGCACCACAGACATCTCAGTGGGCTGGTACACATTGCTGCGGAAGGGGGCGCTTGGACGGGGGCCCAGGTTTCCATTGCGATGCCCTCCTGCCCGGAGAGCTGCAGGCACAAAGGAGAGGACGCAGGACCATTAAGATCAACAGGATCGAGAAAACTTCCCTTACAAACAGCGTGAGTCAAATATGGTTCTTCCATTTAGGGTGTCTGTTACTGTGTTTAGATATCAACATTATATATAATTCGTATCTTTAAAGTAAATCTACAATGTATATAATTGAAATATACACAGTATTATTAACTTACTGTATGGATCATTTCGCTCGGACATTTTGCCTTTTTTTTTATATATATATCTATATATATATATATTATATATTATATATATATATATATATATATATATATATATATATATATCTACTTATAATGTTTGAAATGGTTGTATCTACTTCAGTTATAGACAGACCAAAAATATATTCTAACTCCATCTGAAGTTGTATGAAATCCATTTGCAATATGGAAAATATTATTGTACACACACAGGACATATTTTGGAAACAGGAAGCAAGGCCACACATTGTTTTCCTTATTTTTCCATTTTCTTGCTCTCTCTACACAAACACTCCCTAATATCTGCCTCTTTTACATTTCAAATGCTAACCATCATGTGTGGAGAATACATTTTGAAAAATATTAAACTGGACAGGACCTGCCTAAAATCTTAATGGCGAGCAGGTGTAGTGCAGTGATTAGTCAGGCTTCAGGTGCAACATTATTATTATTATTATTATGCAAAATGAGTAAATGATTTATATTACCCATCTAAGAGATGTCATACTAGTTGTGTAACATAAGATGTTTTCCCTTGTTGAAATGCAGTATTCTATGCTCACACTTTGGGACAAAGTTAAATACTGAGTTGGCATAAGGGAGGGTTTGGCATAATAGAACTGTTACATACTAGAGATCGACTATTGAGACATTATATTTTATATTCTTTATTCTACTGAACCAGACTGCCAAAAAAGCCTATTACTTTCAAATGTATAAGGTTAAAGCAAGTGTTCTGTTATGCATGTCCCCAGCTTTTCATTTCTCACTGTGTACCTGCATTGTGCTCATCGAAGGAGAAGGCCTTGTTCTCCATGTAGGGCCGTTGGGGCAGTGGCATCTCATCGTCAAAGCTGGTCTCGCGCAGGCGCGGGGGAAGCTGGGACGTCTCAAAGTAGTCGGGGGCGCTGGGCGGGGGGGCTGGCAGGAGGGAGCAGTGCACCTCAGGGATGGCGTGGAACAGCAGCAGCACCCAACCGTTGGCAACCAGGGCCACAGCCAGGCCGGGGTCGTCCCACACAGGAGACTTGCCCAGGGCTGCGTTGCCGTAGAGATAGAAGCCAGCCCAGGTGACCCAGAGCAGCACAGAGAAGAAGGAGGCAAGGATTAAGCAGACGCCACTGCGTTTCCACTTGCGGAACTTGCCACAGAGAGAGAAGAGACTCAGAGCTAGCGAGGTGGCCAGGAGGACCATGATGTAGCCGCAGACCAAAGTGAAATCCACCGGCTGGTAGTCGCAGGCCTGCTTGCCCTCCCGGACGACAGTGAGAACGAGCCACTCGCTGGCAATGATCACCTGCACCAGCGTCAAGCTCAGAGCCACCCAGGAAAGCTGCCACCCTCCAGGGCCCTTCCCGTGGCGGACCAGCCTCTGCAGACGCCAGCCTTGTGCCAGCAGGCAGGAGAAGCAGAGGGCAAACAGCACCCCCCAGAGGGCGCGACGGGCAATGCACACATTCTCGTTGGGCTGGATGATGAAGCTGAAGCTCAGGCCGAAGAGGCCCAGGACCCCCAGGAGCAGCAGCAGCAGCAGCCCGACGGGGCTCCTCTTGTCCTTCTCCGTAATAAAGGGCAGGCGGCCCAGCAGGATGACAGACAGCAGCAGGGCAGTCAGCGCCCCTGCCCCTGCCACTGCTTCCAGCACGATGCCCCATACAGCCTCCAAGTCACACAGGGCAGCGTAGCGGGGAGGAAGGTCCAGGCCACAACCCCGCGGAGTGCTGGAGTTCTGGGAGTTGCCGCCCCCCAGCAGGGAGAGCAGGAGTAGGAGAAGAGGGGCTGTCCACTGCACACCCAGCCCCATGGCTACGGGGGGAAGCACACACAACAGACACCACATGAGCAATCTTCGCAGTTATCGTCAGGGTCAGGTCAGCTGCAGGAAGCACTGTAGTTAGGGTTGTTTCCAACATGTGGTGGTACCTACTGTACTTCATTGTTTATGGTTTATAGTTTTCAATGACATTTAAAACATTTCAATTAGTTTATTTTACCCATAAATTATGTTTTGTGTTATAATAACATTGAATATAATAGAATGGTCTATAAATAAATACAATGAAAACGTTCATTTGTTTCCATAAGAAACAACCGGGTACCCTGACAATGAGTGCCCTCAGCAAAAACGTTAACATCTAAGCCAATAATGAACCTTAAAGACTAAAGATTTTGAAGGAATATTGTCACACAGGTATTGGTATAATGGCACCACAGTGGTATAATATTTTTATAATTTGACGTACCAATAATATGCCAGTGTTGATAATCAAATATCTGTATCAGTGTTCTCTGACCAGTGTCTAATATCTGTCCCAATGTTGTATTCTGCTAATGGTTATGCTTTTTAAATTTTTTTAACAAATTTTCAGCAAGGGCTGTCCCCAGTAAGATAGCAATACAAATCTGTGTGTGTGTGTGTGTGTGTGTGTGTGTGTGCGTCAGACGCTTGGCAGCTGGCTCTGACAGCACTAACAATGGACTCATTCAAGACCACACCTCCTCCAGTCAGGGTAATGGGCCTGTTTTTTGTTTTTTCCTTTTTCAATCCGGAGAGATCTGAAAAGTCATTGTTTACAACTGCTTACATTTGTTCAGGAACAGAAACAGAACAATCTGGGCACAAGCAGGTGGGGATGAAGGGGACAGAGCCAGCTCACCCCCCGAGGAAGTGGCGCTGCCGAGGGGAAAAGTAAGAATCTTGAGTCAGCCACTCCAATCTTTCCAGCTCTCCCTGCATATCAGAAATAGAGCATGACGCAGTGTAATGTTAAACAGGGTTCTCCCACATCCTACCCCCGCGTTACCACTGCAAGTCTCCTAACATCCTTATATTTGCTGTTTCCTTCATTCAGACACCATTTACTGACTATTAAAAGTAGTCATATTGTTGCTGTTCATCGCAATTGTTACCAACAAGCCCACTCATGTCAGTACAGTGACAACAAAAACACCACTTACAGTGTTAAAGGTTGTGTAGAGGCAACTTCAGCATACTGGGCAAAATTCCCAATGCTTTATAATGTTCCCTTATTAAACATAGTAAAAATATATTAAAATATAGTTAAACATTGTAAAACACAGCGCGGTATGGTAAAGCATATTTAATAGACATGGTAAACCATGGTAAATGAGTAGTATAACCATGGGAAAACTGCATAATTAACTTGCCAATTTATAATAATTTTTATTTAGCGCCTTTCACAGTGGACCACCATCACAAAGCGCTTACAAGATACGAGACTAGGGTGTGTGAACTGTGCATCAACTGCAGAGTCACTTACTAACAACGTCTCAACCGAAAGACGGAGCACAAGGAGGTCAAGTGAGTTGCTCAGGGTCACACAGTGAGTCAATGGCTGAGCTGGGATTTGATCCAGGGACCTCCTGGTTATAAGCCCATTTTTTTAAACACTGGACAACACAGCCTCCATGATTATTATGGCAAACTTTTATAAAAGCATTTCTACGATTTTTATTTTGTTACCTGTGGGCCTTATCATGCTGTATCTTTTCCAATCCCCTCTCAGATTAATGTGCAGGTGTGTACAGGGGCAGTTAACACATCTACAAGATGAAGCTAGGTTTCATTCTCCAAGTTTCCAAACTTCATTTAGTAGTCATTCTCTCATTGCTATCTGATATCACCTGCATGGAAACACTAATATTCTATTGATCAACAGTATAGATAGAAAACACATTCAGAATTGCACTTTCGCTGACTGAAGGGTTTCTCATATGGTTTGCCTTATATGAACTAATTTGAAAGTTCCTTCCTTGCAACACTTGGAATAGGTCATGCAGTAGCAGCTTAAACACTGAGGGTATGAGGAGGCTAGTTAGCGCAACAGGACCATTCACCAGCTTTTCAGGCATTAATGTTTCAGGTAACAAGTGAAATGAATTTGGTGGACTAGTGGTAGACCCCAGTGGGCGTTAGATCACAATACAAAACAACATCACAATTTATCCTGAGCTCGGCAGTGCCAACGACCCTCACAATGGGCACTAAATTCATTAGCACCAAAGTAAAACAACATTATTCAATCAGATACTGCCCTGGGGCTAACTATGTGCTAGCATGATACACGATCTATAAAAGAGGCCCTTCTGCTGCCAAGGGAGCTTGCTGCCAAAGAAGACAGGAGACCTCTTTAAGGCAGCAGTATAGCCAACACTTCCACTGGAGGACATCACAGCGGATGAGTGGAACAGCACAGTGAGTTTTAACTACCGACACAGGAAAGGGATTGCAGCACAGCCACTGCTTATTGCCACAGGGACACACGGCCGCAGAAACTGACAGGTACAAAAATCTGTATTGTGGGCTAAATTGAATAAGGCCCTTAGGGAGAGGTTGGAATGAGAAGCAGAGATTGCTACAGAGTGATTGCTACAGAGATGAGGGATGAGGTGAGGAGCTGGAAACAGATGTGATGGAAATGCACAGACAGGTATAATTACCGTCAAGCTTTTGTGTTTTGACTGGCAGGAGACTTTAGCCTGCAGTAAGGGGGAATGGTGGGTGAACAAAAAAAAAGACACAGCTGTGTGCCTCAGTCAGTTTCTCAGAGGGTGGTAAAGACCCAGCCCATTATTTAGGGAGTATATCTAACACTGTCATCCAGTCCCTCAACTCTAACCACTAGGCCACACCCCCTCACAGTCCCTGAGCTATAACTACAGGGCAACTGCTACCTAGTCCCTCAGCTCTAACCACTAGGCCACACTGCTACCCAGTAGCTCTATTGTAACCAGTTGTAGTCAGTTTCATTACTCCTGTAAAATGGGGTTTGAGATCTCTGTGGATCGAGCATAAACATCTTTCTAAAAGTCAGTTTAATAGACAAGATTTGTTCTTGGCCTTTTATAACATGTGGAACACTGCAAACCAGTCAGTGTAAAAAAAAATAAAGACATTGCATTGCAATGACAGTACATTAGCTGGAGGCTTTAAGCTTTGCAAGTGGTTATATTCTCATATCTGAAGAACGCCACCTCTATAATATACCCCCTGTATCAGGGGACAGTCAGAATGGACGCTGCAAGCAGGTGCTGCCTCTGTTGAGACACACGTTCCAAGGCATGCTTTGAGAGAAGTGGTTGACTCACCTCCCCAAAGCTACTCCAGTCAGTGGCTCTTACATAACCCATGATAACCATCTCTCTCTAGCATTCCTGCATTACTGCTGCCGCTGTGCTACAATGGCACCCTCCCCTGATTAATTTGTTCTTTCTGCGCTGTGTGCTGGCATTAACCCTGCCATTGCTTTATTGGTAAACCAATACAGGCTGAATATAAACAGTAAAGAAATGATCTCAGTCCATTAATACACGATGAATTGTTACATCTCTAGCCTTGTATACAGAAGCAACTGGTCAACTGAATACCTAATATTGGCCATCTCTCAAAGTCCATCCTATCTGAAACAAACGGATCTTATCCCAAGGAGCAGGAAGAGAACAAGCCCTTACAAACCCAAAGCACTTCTCATCAAATGATCTGTTTAATGTCTAACATGTATTGAAAATATTAAGTGTTTAACGTTATAGAGGTGAAAATCTGGTTAAAAACAATATCAGATTGCGATATATATATATATATATATATATATATATATATATATATATATATATATATATATATATATATATATACTGGTATGTCCTACAAACAATGACACATTCAAAGACAGAGAGAACCCAGATTCTTAACAGGCTGTGATCCATAGGAAAGGGTTAAGTTCAGTTTGTTTTCTTTGGTCCTTTTGGCACCGGTGAAAAGCAGAGAGCCAGCATCCACAGTAAATGAAACGTGCATCAATGTGCATCACGTGGAATGAGACCATCTTCTTCTGGACCTCTTATTTATCAGCATCTATCAAACGTGCCTAGCACAGAGCAGACAGCAGACGACAGAATAATATCGACACAAGACTGTCAAGAAGCACGGCGTTTACAGCGCATATCACGCCAACAGGCAGAGCCAACTAACCACGGCTAAAAATAAAGCGTTTAAATAAATCACTGTGGTAAACAATGGTGCCAACCCAACCTTCCAGACAGAACACAAGGGGGTCAAGATTGCTTCGTTAGAAGTAGATGTCGTAAGGGATAGCCCAAGTCCCATTCCTCAGTGTGAAAGCATATATAGCTTAGGTGGGACAGGTTGCAACTTTACTACTTGTCTACTTACAGTATACACAGTCTCTCAATGCACACACGTGTAGTTAGAGATGGATACAATGCTTTTTGAAGTTCATTATTAATAGATACTCGTGTATTGTTGTGCGCTGCATTGATTTATTATGCTATACAATTTCTGACTGGGGATCACCTTCAAAATAGGATTTACGAGCTGCAAGAACAGCGACACCGCTTTCCAATGTGAATTACTGTAAAGCTTCTAAACGCATTTGATTCTCCAATACAAAAATAAACACATTGACAATATAAAGTACAGTATTCCTAGTCATAACATAGTTCAAACACGTTTAATGTATTTTAAATGTAGATTTACCAACTGAATCATAAAACAATACATTAAAAATGTCTTTCAATATTATAGGCCATTTCCAGCAGTCACCAAACCGCATCCTATCGACAAGACACCGTATTTGTCTCTCTTTTTTTTTGCAGGTAACCCATATTTATCCAATTCTATTCAGTAAATGATTAAGTTGTAACCTAATTTCTAAAATTTGAGTTTTACCAAAAAACTGTCAGGCATTCTAAAGTTAGAGATCATACTGACAAAAATTCTCTAAGGCAAACAAATTACATTCGTTATAAAAAGTCAGTATTTTCTGTGCAAAACTTTAACAAGATCAATACAAATAATAATAATAATAATAATAATAATAATAATAATAATAATAATAATAATACAGTGAGGTGAAACCAAACCTCTACTGCAATACCAACCTTTAAAACGAAATTTGAGATTCCACAATATTGAATCCGAATAAAATAAAAAGGTCACATTTCTGCTAGAACCCCAAACAGATTCTAATCGCCGAGGGCTTGTACTGATCCCATTTGGTGAGGAAATCCAGTCGCAGCCGGGTAAACCCCAATTGGACTATAAACAATAGTTAGTTTACAGTGGTGTGTGGATGCCCTGTGATCGACCTGGCAGATAGCAGGACAGCAGTGTTGAGAGAGGAGAATTACACCAACCCAAGACGAAACGCAGAGGTAGAGAAAGTGCAAAGGGTATCGGTCGCCTTGCCTTTCTGACCGGACCGCTTGCTAGTTATCTATATAGCTTTCTATATTATTCTATTGTTACAATAATTACAAGGCGATTATTCCCCTCCTACAATGTCCAGCATGGGATTTCTCAAACAAAACCTCATTAAACTCCGTTGACTAGTCGGCTCCTGCGTGCGTTTAAAGCCGAACCTCTGCACAAACCGCGTTATTTCTGAGACAGAGAAAGGATAGAGATGCGTTAGTGCGTTTCGGGGGTCAGCTATTGTTCGCTGGTTTTGATTTCCGCTGTCCCCAAAATAGATCTCCAGCGGCTTATTGGTGCTCCAGATTAGTTTTTCCCTCTTAGGAACAAGACGGAGGTCAGCTGTACGTCGAGTCTAGTCTCTACTGCATTATAAACTGTGCTTGGTTTGGAAGCTGAAAAATTAGTGTTTAATTTTTAAGACGGGGGTACAGTGAACCCCCATCGCTGTGCTGCATGCTTGTGTCCGCACACGTTTGTCAGCTGCCGAGATCAATCCATTCACAACCCAACGTCAGGGACGCTGGTCCCGCCCTGTTGACTCTGTGTGTGTGTGTGTGTTGGGGAGGGGGGTCGCCGCATGGCTCTGTTACTTTCCCTTATAAAGTGCTTGAAATTATTATTATTATTATTATTATTATTATTATTATTATTATTATTATTATTATTATTATTATTATTATTATTTTGCGGTACCTTACTCATTAGTTTCTTCTGCAGCATCCCGTGGTTCTATAATACACGATGCCTTAATGAAAGTCAATATCACTCACGATGACTGTAAATCTGACAGACTTTCATATCAGGTAATATTTGAAAGTTGGTTGGAAGGTGCGTCTGCAAGAATTTCCCCGAAGCATTGACAAATTAGTAGGTTTCTTGGATGAAGTTTCATCTGTTGTTTTGTGGAGGGGTGGTTAATATATTAAATATACGCTGTCAATAATTCAGTACAGAACTTTCCCCTAGATATCCATCTACTTAGCAAAGTTCTTATCCCAGCAGCAAAAGGCTACAGCAACAGTACAGGGTAGAAAGTGTAACACTGGAGTAACATAGTAGCTCAATAGCAATTAGAACCCTGTAATTCTAAACTCTCCGTGCCCCAATACGTGCCGACAGAGGGGGCTTTGTCAATGGAAATCACTTCCCCGTGGAGGCTCCTTGTGCGACAGGTAATAAAGGGCAATTGGAAACAGATGATTTGCCTCCAAGCAAAGGCTGCATCCCGGGAAACTGATTTTCCTTCAAACTTCCCTCCTAGCTGCATGTGGCTGCAGGACCGAGCCCGGAGTAATGGAGATTGATCTGCACACAGTATGAGAGCATAAACACAAGCCTGCAGATTTCCAATCTGACATGGGAAGACTGTGTTATATAGCAAACTTCCTGCTAGCTAAAGTGTTAATTAGTCTGGCGAGAGATTGAGAGACAGACACAAATAGAAGGGTAATCTCCTGACAGGCACACACATCTCAGCAGAGGCAATGGAGGGATGAGTGTCAAGTGAGTCTGTGATGTAACAGAAGTACAGACAAACCAAATGATACAATTAGAAATGCTGGCTAAATAACATTATTTCCCAAATAAACCAACTCATGGCATTCAACAATACCATTCCCTACTACCATAATTCTATAACAGTTTTCGAAAACCAACCTTATCTAGGATATACCAATAGGACGCATATTTACTGACTGTCATCTAAACCTTTCGATTTTTGCAGAAAGCAGACCCCTATTTCTTAAAGTCATAGACTGTGGCCCCAGTGGCTGGATTGTGCTGTTGAGGATCCTACTGGCTCTCACAGAGAAGGTAATCACTCTAAAAAGCACTTGTCCAAGGGACTGATCATTTGTATAATGGTTAACGTGTTTGCTTGAGAAGATTGGGGTCTATGGTTTGTCTCTTGGTATAGAAGTCTTACTGCAACAGCAGAATGTGAAGGTCTAGTCAGTTAACCCCCCCCCCCCCCCCCACACCATTCATAAATCAAACTTTGAACCCATAACCCCACGACCTTTAGTGGTCCTAGTTGATGCTAAACAGTACGTACTGCTGTTATTTACAAGACTTATTTTCACTGGATAGCGATTAGTGCTAATGTGGTTCTAGATAGGGTTTCACAAGCAATAGACTGCCGGTCCACACTGCCCTCAAGTTATGAAATGCAATTCAGTTTAGGCCACAGTTTCTCATGCAGTGGGTGAGAGGGGCACAGTGAAATAGTGTAGGGGATGTGAATAGGACTTAAAGGGGTGGTGTATACAGGGGAAAGTAATGATGATAACAGGGTGTGGATCGTGGCAGTAAGTGGTTTTATGTGTGGCTGTTTTGGCACTTTAAACAATTCTTTAATTTTCAAATGTTGTTTGTTTGAAAATACTTGTACTGTATTTAAGATGCCAATCAACAAGAATACAAATTCATTAATTAACTTTCTACACCAAACTAGATCACTGACAGAATACATAATTACATACAGTGCTTTGAAATGCTAAGGTGACAATGTGACGAGAGTCAGTGGTGACAAAGAGTCTGCTCTACGCCATTCACTCTGCATGAAGTTAGCCATCGTATTTACAGATATGGTTGTAAATTGAAACCACATGATTGACATTAACTTCAATCACAAGCAGATTTTCAAAACCTGATGATCATTTAGCCAAATTTGGGGTTTTTATGGGAAACAAGAGAACAGTATCCTCAAAGTTATGTACAGTGGTGTTACAGAAAGAATAGCCTTCATGTAAATGTATAGTCACGATACATTTACTTGCAGGCTATTATTACTATAATGTGTTCTACTTTCCCTGATCCAAGACATTGGGAATATACGCTTGTACTAAAGGAAGATCATCCTTATGTCCCCTATTTGTTTGTATGAAGGGAAGATAGTCCAGTTCAGTAGAACCCGGCCTGCTATCGAGTTTGAAGTGCTGTATATAGTTAACAGTTCAAATAGACGCTGATCAAGTTTGACACAACAGGCTCTGCCATGTGATGCTGTTTCCTCCTTATGCAAATCCCCCCATTTGGCTGTGCCTGTGAGTGGCTGAGCTGCACTGAGTCTAATTGCTGCAGACAATCCTGCCTAGTATGAGGTCCTGAAGGAGATCTCAAAGGAATGGATTTGCTATTTCTGGTTGATAGAGGAGGCTGGAGAGCCTATATCTATGGCCAAAAGTTTTGTATCACCTAGAATTTTAAGATTTAGACATCATTAAAAAAAAAAAAAACAACTATAGCAACATAATTTAGATCTTTTATTTAACATCATGTCATCAAAGAAAATGATATCACCAAAGTCTACCAAAAGTAGTACAGTATTTATATTAGATTTCGAAATGTCACATTTTTCAATTTCTGTCAGTTTTATGTTAAGTATATGGAACACTACCAAGCGGTATGTTAACATAAAATTATTCAGCGGGTTTCATTCGACTTTATTAAGAACAATTAGATCATTCTACAGGGTGATGCAAAACTTTTGGCCATAGCTGTACAAGCATGAAGTCTATGGGTTAAGAGATTCTAGATTGCAGTTACACAACTACTGTTAGGAGGAATATTTCCATAAAACAAGGCTGTTTGGTGTAATACACACTGTGAGGTACTGTAGTCAGGTTTGTGACTTCAAATCTGCTATGCTCATGGTGGACCTATAGCCTGTTGACAGAGCTATATCAAGTGTGAATACAATAAAAAAATAAATAAATAACTGATGTGTGGTCCCCAGCTATATCGACTGGGAACAGAGAGATGTCTGAGCAGGGCTTTCCCAGAGAAGCAAGATCAATTATTCAGCATTAGTCTGTGTAAAACGTTTAAATCTCTCCTGTAGCCAGCTCACTGAACTGGATCAGGCAAGCCAAAGAGTTCTCACTATATTATATTGTCCTTTATGCCATTAATCTGTGAACTAAACAGCCACCCTCCTGCAACTACATGCAGCAGCAGGAGGCTGTATCTTCTTGGCTCCTTATTTTATATTTGAGGTATTTTCGCATTCTGATAACATTTTACAAGAAACACATGTAAAAGCTCATATTTAGATTTGTGAGGAAACAGCCATCTTAGATCCACTCTCCAAGGAGGAATTGAACACACATAAGGGGGACAATATGCAGTAAATATCTCTATAGAAAGTTTTGAAGATTCCCATTGGTGTGTTACATTACCTTGACGAAACCCTAGCACAGGGGTGGCAAAGTCTGGTCCTGGAAAGCCACGATGCGCCAGGTTTCTGGGTTTATTTTATTTGGACATTTTATTAGTGTTGACCAATTAAGAAATATTTAATTCAATTAAGTAATTGAGAACTCAGGTGGAAGGAAAACCAGAAAACCCTGTGGCTCTCCACAACCAGTGTTTGCCACCCGTGCGCTAGCAAAACCAGTATCCGATCACAGAGCATTACGCATCCACACACACAAACACTGCAGCTGGAATAGCAGTTCCCAAGTAATCCGATTCAATCTTCATGGACTGGGTTCCAAAGCAATCTGCTCTAGATGGAAACAATGCATTGAAGAAGAAACAAGCTGACATGCTTGTTTACTTGACTTTTCCTGTAAGTATAAACAGGGGTTCATTTATGCCGGATCACATCGGATCCCAGATCTAGTAACTTTTTTGTCTGACAGGCGAGAATTGAACAGTTTGTAAATGAGGAACTGTAAGAAAAAAAAACACCTCTACAGTATATACATAACATGCAATATTATGTATGGTATTGTTCAAAAACAATAGAGTTGTGTCCTGTCTAAACTGTTTACTCACAGCACAGATTTCAATTAAACTGAGCCCTCTAGGGTTAGAGGCGCTAACTGGTTCAGTGTATTACAGTGCCACGGAAAACTGCAGGAGGTACAATCAATTAGCAGGGTTAATAAGGACAACAGCCTCCCTGTGTAAAGAAGGAATCAATGCTCTTTTAATGAGCAAAGGAGAAATGGTCTGTAATTTTAATGTGACTGCTATTAAGAGAAATATTGAACCTCCAGATCCCCACATTAACAATGGTATCTGTCACTCTGGAATCTACTTTTTATACCTGGTTGACATTAACATACACATATGTGATCATTACATGTGGTCAAGTTAACCATTTAACATTCAGATTGAGAACACACAAACTTGTTGCATACATCAACTTCAGTCATGCTTTATTTTAAAGGCCGTATTTTTTGTTTATTAACTGTTAACAAACAGCTAATAAACATGTTAATGTACATTATTTATTTTCTGTTAACTGTTAGTTAATAATATATAACAGGCCAGCTAAAACTGCAAACACCAGAGCCCTATGGACGATAAATACCCAGTCGATCACATGCTTGAAATTTGTTTACATTTTTACTGTAGTACTGTTTAACAAGTTGAATCAGGTTTTCATCAACCCTAACCCTAACCCCGTATCTAAAAAAATAACAATGTTTCTTCAACTTCTCCTTTAAAACTCTGACCGATTGGTAACATTTGGGGTTGCAATGAGTTTCTGAGCTCTCAGTGTGAATATGTCAATGAGTTTGTGAGTCCAACCTGGATAATAACGCATGGGGATCTTAAAAAAAAAAAAAAAAAGTTTGTGTTCACTAGGGTCTCAAATAACATCCAGTGTGGCTGCTATGACTGGACTACAGCCCTGTGCTTTCTCCTATGGGGAGGGTTTCCTAGTGGAGTGAGTTAGTGCTGATCTGGAATAATCCTGACAGTTAGTGATGCTCAAAGGGCGATCAACCGGAATAGACCCGGGGCTGTCTCTACAGCTTGGAGTAAGAGAGCGAGAGAGATATACACAGAGCACAGCACTAAAAATAGCTCATGACTGACACGGGGCCTTAGGGTTCAAATCTCTCTGTAGGAGGGAGTCTGTTTCATTTTCACCAAAACATTTTCTTTTTTTTTTTTTTTTTTCGAATTTGGAAAGACCTAATAAAAATTCCTAAAACAGAGACAAACAACTCAGATATTTCATTAAGGGGCTTTATGGCTAGCTGTCTCTTATAATGTTTTATGCTTGTAATGGGTGATTACTCAGGAAAGCTGCAGCAATGCTGTAGTGCATTAAACATGGCTGCAGATCAAATCCACCCAATGGTGCTGCATTTGCACCCTGATGGCACTAGCTACTCTTAAGACGATCATGCACCAATCCAGAATGGTTTGAGGAGCATGACAGAGACTTCAGGCATTTTTCTATGTCCACTACAATCCTCAGTTCTCAATCCAATTGAGCATGTATGGGATGAACGTGAACGGATTAACATGTACATCCTGTACATGTCTATTACTTACAGCTTCTGATGACAGGGTCTGATCAGAATATAGGACAATACATAAAAATGTGCAGTTAAATACACTGCCCTTTATATGTCACGCTCTTCAGAGAGTGAAATAACGAAGGTGCCCTGTACACTACTGAGCACACGTTAGGAACAGGAGCCCTGTGTTTCCATTGTCCCCTATGCTGAGATTCGCATCCTGCACTCTGCATGAGACACAGCCTGGCTGGCTCCCAGATGAAATAGTTTCCAGTGTTAGGCAGCACAGGGAAGACGAGACAGTGGCTTCAACATGGAAGATTGTACCTTGAAGGACATCAGAGATAATCTTCCTCGAACCAAAACAAACAAACAAAAAAAAAAAGGACAAGAGCTGGCTGTTTTGGAAAGACCAGGATGTTTCCAAGGACAGCATCAAGGCAATGAGCACTTCCTACTAAAACAGGACCGTTTACACTCCTTTAGTGGCTTGATAATGAACGTGGAGACTTTATTTATATTAACTGGCACTTATAATAGACAGGCACGTGAAAGACACAAGGGTCCTTGAAACAATTGCCAGGCGAAGTGCTGACCTAGGTGTTACAACACTCTGTCAAAAGGGTGCCGTGAGAAACCAGGACGGCATTGGTTTAGTGCGACTGTTTGTTTATCATATTGCTACATTGTTTAATGATTTATAACTTGGTTACATTTTAGAGTCTAAAACAAAATCAGTTTTGGAAAATAACTGACAGCCTAGTAGCTGGATTGCAGATTTCAACCTGTCAAGCATAGAAACAGTTCTTCAGATCAGGCTTTTTTCATTTCCCAAACAGCAGCACCCTCAAATGGAAGAAACCCAGAATTACACCCTCTGAAATTTCCATTTGATAAACCTGTCCTTTGTGTTAATACAATAATATTAGTTGCATTCGTTTGTAAAAGCTGAAATATTCCTGGCATTTTAGTGTTGGCGTTATTCTCTTATATTAGTGGTTCGTTGAGCAGTGATATCTGAATGGGAGGACAAATTAAACACATGCTTTATATTAGGCTGGCACTGGCATTCATGAAAATGAAGATTTGATGCAGTGATATCTCGACAGTAAACTTATCCGTTTCTGCAGTCATTTAACGCAACAATGAGATAACTGGAATCATTGTGTGATGTGATCAGATGACTTCCTGGGTTCAACTGGGATAAAGTGCATTTTCATTCATTTGATTTACAGCAGATGTGTTTCATTGCAGTGTGGAGTAGTGGTTAGGGCTCTGGGCTCTAGACTCTTGACTGGAGGGTTGTGGGTTCAAGCCCAGGTGGGGGACACTGCTGATGTACCTTTGAATAAGCAGGTACTTTAACATTATTTTTCTCCAACCTTAAATGTCACTATGTGAACCAGGCAACACACTGATGGTCTTTAATGAGATTTACAAGACCTTCTGTTGTCCAAGGAAGAGAGCAAACAAACAGTGGTCCAGGTTGTAAAGCTGAAGTTCCAGGCCAGGAACTCTACATACACTGGCAAATATGACCATTTGAACTGACAAGAAAATCCTTGCTACCATCAGCAAAACTCAAGACGACATTGGACTAAGCAGGAAACTCTCACCTTCATGTCAAATGCCTTCTCAGAGATTAATTGTTCTTCAGTCTGTATCAGCAACAGCAAAACAAAGAGAGAGGCTTGTCAAGTCTGTAATACCCATATTAGTGACTGAATTGATTCATATCTATTGAGACACCTTCCAACACCTTGTGGGGTCTGTGCTGCACTGTGATCAGGGCAAACGGTGTCTCAGTTTTGATAGGGTCCTGCTAAAGTGGCCAGGCAGTGCAGTAACTTTGAAATGATTTACACTTTTTTATTGAGGGTTTTGAAATGTGCTCGACTACAGCCTTTAACTAAACAAAGTGCCCAAAACAAACTGTGTGTGCAAGTTTAAGCTGCTTACTGTGAGTGCAATATAATTAAGAGCCTGAAATGCATATACACAATACGCTAAAAGCATTATTTGCTTTTGAATCAATACAAAAATAACTGCTTAAAAATGAAGGTGCACAAACATGATTCACTTTGTATCCCTTGCTGAATATATTTGATACCTTCACTTAGGTGTAGGGGCTTGTACACCACAACTTGGAAATGTTTATTGAATGTAGTTCAGGGTCAGCAGGGAATCTAAATAGTAAAATAATGGGTGCATTTCCATGTAATTGCACTGAACATCCACAAGATGTCCACAAAATCCACAAAACGACTTAAATCCAGGGACATTAGCAGAGAAAAACTGGTCTTTCTTGTAGTAAAATCCTGCTTATTAATACGTGCAATATGTAGTACAAGCTTTTGTCTATGTAGTCTGGCAGGTGGTAATCATGGTATCATATCCTTACAGAAGATCTGAAATACAGTACTGTTGTTGGTTTTGATTCAGTATCTTTGATGGCCTCATACTCTTGATGGTGTTTTCAATGTATTTTTTCTGCCAAACCCTTTAATAGGCTGCCTGGCTCCTACTCCCTTAGCCCTAAACATTAGGGCCTCATGTACCCAAAGTCCAAGATTACATTTTAAACAGTTATCTGTTTTTTATTTGTTCTTGTTTTTATTGCAGTCTAATGATTAATTATCTTGAGAAATCGCTGACACAATTATTAAAGTCTCAGGGGCTCTCAACACCAGACCAGCCTGCCTTCCTGCCTGCCTGTCTGCCTCCCAGTCTTCTCTGTGATTCCTACACATGTCCTCAGGTGAAATTAGCAAATTAGAATTGGTTGGTCATTAAACAGGAGACAGTAAGATGGATATCTAGAAAGAAAAGTATAATACTGTTTGAATTTATTCATGTATTCTCATGGAATATTAATGGTTTCATGCTGCTGGCGCTAAGAATTATTAATCCCCTCAGAGGCTTTGCTGCCAGCTCCCAGAAGCACCTGTGCTCTTGTCACACCACATGCCTATCAAAGTGATTGGAACCTTTCATTGCCTTGGTAAATGACTATTGTTAGACTGGGTTAGGTTCTTAAAGGGTCCATTCCAATGTGCTGCAGTGCATACCTGCCTCTTATCAAATGCTGTTTATTGGCAATGCAGTGATACTATTCAAAGGGGCAGTGGTAGAACTCATGCAACATTAGCTTAAGAGTGTAAAGAGCAAGGGTCACCATTAGGTACTTGTAACATAACCAATGCTGCAGAAAAGGGGTAGAAGATAAGGAAGTGGTATAGCAATATATATGTCCCTAATTTTTTAGCTATCAGTTAAACGATTATAATTCTTGGCATTTCTTTTTCCTTGCATTTCTCCAGATATTTCTGTCTGCAGTGGATCCACACTGTGGAAATGTTACAGCACCCCCGCTGGTATCTCAGGGGCCTGTTGCTCTCTTTCTCCCAAACTCCACTGGTGGTACTTGTATTGACATGTCTAAAGAGACAGGGAGCAGTCGCCTGGCAGGCATTCAGACATACACAGATACAAAACCTTTTGAAGAGAATTTTTCTAGAAATTATGCTAACCACATGGCTTCTAGAATGCTAACGTGGCAAAAGTTTTAAAGGGCAAGAATGCTTGTGTCCCTGAAGGCAACAGTACCTGGTTAAAGGCATGTGAAACAAACTGAATGTAAATAATGTTATTTTTTTTCATGAAAAATCATGCACAGCAGGGGAAGGCAAACTGACTTTAATATCAAACTGAAAATGATTGAGGGAGACTCCAGTGTGCATCCTTTTCAATGTGTATCTCAAATCTGCAGGATGCCTAAAGGCAGGAGAAAATGTTTAAATTGGAAACAAAATGGTCCCTGCTCTGTGAGAGACATTGACTTTCATTACCAGCAGAGGGACCTGTGGAGGGATCTGATGCACTGTGGCAACCTGGTCCTCAGTAAGAAGTTCACCCATTGTTCTGTTCTGTCTGTTATGTCGCTAGTTGCCAGTCACAGCTGCACAGGCTGTTGCTTCGTAGCTGTGTGGTTATGAGGTTTGGTGAGTACAGCACTATATTGGATCTGATTCAGGGCCTTTTCAAAGGTCAGACATCCCTGTGAAAGAATCTATGTGCAGAATGGACTGGCTTGTGAGCTGCTGGGGGGCTGAGGAGTCAGTCATGACCATGGAGGGGTGCAGCAAGCAATTTCAAGCTTCAGTTAAGCTCCCTTTTATAATCAATATGAATTACTATCTTCTCCCATAGATTACCCTCTCATGTATTTTTGAAAGGTTCAGTGCAATATCTGTAGAGGAACCTGCAAGATGTTCAAGGCAACTTTATAAGCATGTAATGGAAATACAGTTTGTCGTGTCAGTAAACCAGATCCCCTTTTTTTATTTTTTATTAAGATGTTTGGGTTTTGCAGGCTGCAAAGATATATAACTGGCAGTCATGCTTTTTAAAGCAGACATAAGCTAGTAGTCTTCATTTTTGATCCAGAAAATCAGTTGACACCCCATTAGTCAGGCTACTGCTATGAGACCAGTTGCATCAAAGGACTTCCTACATTACAGTGACCATGAAACTCCATAATGATATATTTCCCATGTTAAATAACCTGTAATTAAAGACCTATTATCTATAAATATAACTTAGACAGCCCCTTGAGTTGGTGTCTGACTGTATACTGTATGTCAGTCAGTACAGAATGTCATGTTTGCTCACATAATCTTTTTCTAGGGGGAGCGGTCTGCTGTACAGCTTGAATTTGGAATAACTGAAGTCTTCAATTCATTTTTTGAAAGGGGAAAATCCACTTTATTACAAAACAGAAAAAGTACTTGAATTATATTAGAGAGTTATATAAGATACCTTCAATCATAATGGTTGTTTGGTACAGTTACCAGATGTTTTCTCTCTTTTAAAAAAATATTTTAGTTTTGGTTTGTTCATTCAAATAATGCAATTGCTGTCCATCACTCCTTTTTCAGTACATTTTGATTATGTTTATATGTTTATCCGTCCCCCTTCAAAAAAAACTTATTCTGCCTACCAGTCTTTGAAACTGAAGCAATCATTTTATTTATCAATATTACTTTTCAAAAACAGGAGTAAACACTTATAAAATATGTCCCACATGCACTATAACATCAGAGCACAATCAGTATTTCTTGAAATCTGGCTTTTTTTGTCATTTCAGAAAGTGGGTGATTTAGTATTTTCCCAGTAGGATTTGGTTTGGACTGACTTTCAGTTTAAATGAATAATAAGATATTGCTACCTTGCATTGTGTTGGATTGAATGGATCTTTATTTTGAGATATATTTTATAAATGTAAAGTATATTTCCACTGATTAATATATAGTTATTATTGAAATTATTCTGTTTTTATTGATTTTTTTTTTTATTGCAGACTTCTTTGGGTACTAAACAAGAGACCTAAGATCATATTCCCGTAATTTTCCTTCACAGCTTTAAGTCAATAAATGACCAATTAAAGCAGCAATCAGCCACCTGGCAGGTCGCAGTGGTTGTGGGAGGTGTTCATACACATCTATTACATGACATTTAAATGCCTGAAAGCAGGGGACAAGCTTGTAATATGATTGTATGATGAACCTGTATTCCCATGTGGAATGGTCATGACTTAGTATGACCAAATAAAAAACACCTGCCATAACACTGTCAATAGGGTGTAGGGCCACTTTGACCAGTCAACACACCACTGATTGGTCTGACTTTGAAAAAGTGCTTTGAAGTGATTGTCATGTGACTATGTGCAATCTAGATGGGAAATTAAAATACTACACACTGTAAACAAGAAAATGGATGTCTCTAAAAAAGGCTAAAAATGTGTTTGCAGCAGATCACGTAAAGCAGGATCCAGCAGGAGTTTTACACAGCGATGGAGGTAAGCTTTTCTGTGCATCCTGCAATGTTACTGCAGATCGCTACTGAGAATTGTCTGATGACATGCATTTAGATTCAAGTATTCACCGGAAGAGAAAGACTGATGTCCAGAGCAGTACTGTGTCTGCTTTAATTGTAAAGAAATAAAAAACAGTGATTTCCATGGTCCAAAAGTTCACTGAAAACCATGAAGCACGAAAGACATTAAATTTTTACCTGACAGAGGCATTTGTTTGTGCATATATCCCTCTTGAAAAATTGGACAACCAAAAGTTACATCAATTCTTTAGACTGAGTGTAGCAAATGGTGGAGTGATTCCTTCGTCAACTGAGACATGAATACTTCTTCTCTAAAGTTGTTGAGTATCACAAGCAGGAGATTATGGACTTGGTAAAACAGTCTGATTGCTTCTAAGTGGTCACACTGGCGAGTCGACTGATGCCCAGGATTAGTGTGGGTTACACATTGTATTTGTTTTGCAAGATCTAAATGGTGAACATGCATCTGAAGTACTAGAACTGAAAGGTGTCCTTGCAAATACTCTTTACCTACAGGCTGTTAATTACAACACCGTTTCACAAGCTATTGTAAAGTTCTTGAATAACTTTGTCATTGATTTTGATGATGCCAGTGCATCTATCTCTATATTTGATGTTTTACAAAACAGTTTTATTTTACGACACTTTACCCTTGACACTGTTGTGAATTTTAAAGAAAATTTCAGTGATTTTTACAGGGCCTTACCTATAAAACATCAGTAATTTTCTCTTTGATACAGAGACACCTGTCAACCAATGCACCAATTAGCAGCCCACTGTTAAAGAATGCCAGAGCAGCTGCCTTGCCCGTCCTGACTACAACTGGCTCAGGAGAGAGAAATTTGTAGATATTATAGAATTTGTTAGGGAATTAAAACAAAAACAGCCCATTTGCACTCAAAAAAACAGGTTCTAATATAAATATCTAATAAATTGTCCAACCCTACATAGATGAGGCCTGCATGTGTTTTCCATATGGGCGTCTGTAGTGAGAGTACAGTATCCTTTATCTGTGAACCTTCCTCTCTGTGTTAATACTGAGATCTAATAAGAAACTTAATATATTAGATTAAATAGCCCCTCCCCCACTTCTGCCTCCAGTGTTGTGTTAAACATACAGCTGTTTGGGAAAGATGAGACAGAGGGGGATGTGATTCAACAAACCTTTCTGAATCAGTCATTTGATTGATGCTGTCCTCAGAAGTAAGAATTGAAACAGATAAATAGTTTCCAGTTGGGGGTAGATTTCAGAAGAAAATGCTCTTGTGGTCATTTATGTTGTCAGGTTCTGGTGGAACAAAGAGAAATGCTATTTTTTACCCCGCACAGTGCTGTGAACAACTGCACTGTGGTTCTACCTTATAAAATAATTCCATACATCTTATACTGTTGTGCACTTTCAATAATTTGAGTATTGTCTATACATTAGAAGTGACAGGGTCAGGTAAATTCAAGTAATATGTACAATCACAATTGCAATGCTGAGTGTAAGTACAGGGGACGGGATACTGTGGGGAAATTGATGCAGGCAATAGATGAAAAAAGGGAATACAAGACTAATTGTCTCTGATCGTCAGGGGGGGGGGCCAGTCCCCACCCCCCCCCGCCGGCCCCCCCCCCCCCCCGGGGGGGTCGGGCCCCCCCCACCCCCCCGCCCCCCCGCCTCCCCCCGCCCCCCCCCCCCCCCACCCGCCCCCCCCCCCTCCCCGCCCCCCTGGCCGCCGGGGGGTGGGTGGGGCCCCACCGGGGGCCCGCGCGGCCCCCCCCGGGGGGGGGGGGGGTGGGCCGGTGGGGCCATTTTCGGGGGGGGGTTTTGGCCGGGACCGGGCGGGGGTTTTGGTTGGGCGCCCCCGGGGCGGGTGGGTTTGGGGGGGGGCCCCGCCCCCCCAACCCGGGGTTTTGCGGTGGGCCCCCGTGAAGCCTCCCCAGGGCGGCCGGAGGGGGGGGGGGGGGAGGACCCTTTTTTTTTTTTTTTTAGGGTGACAGGTGCTGTTATGAAACATTGCCAGCCAGGATCTGATAAAGGAAGCAGGGGCTGATGTCTGATAAGGATGAAAGGTGAGGCTTCTGTGTTCCCCTGCTAATAGCGGTACCTGTCAGCGTGGCACTGTCAGGCTGTGCATATTGGAACTGTCAGTGTGATTGCTGCAGAGTCACGTAGCCATGGGAGCAGCATGGGACAGCACACCAGGTCTCACTAAAGTGATTAATGTGGTTTTCCGGGGGTCGATTACGCTGACCAAAAGTAGAGGTGGTCTGGGGGGCGGATGGGGGGGGGGGGGGGGGGGGGGGGGCAGGGTTCTGCTCCTCCCCCCCCCCCCCCCCACCCCCTTTAAACACCAAGAACGATTCAGTGTGGTGTGGGGGGGTGGGGGGTGGGGGTGGGGGGGGGGGGGCGGTGTGAAACCATAGTCACACAGTCCACTCTTTAAGTTTATCAAGGCCAAACTGGGGGGGGGGGGGGGGGGGGGGGGGGGGGGGGGGCCCCCACCCCGGGTGGTGGGGCGGGGGGGGGGGGGGGGGGGGGTGGGGGGGGGGGGGGGGGCGGGAGTGGGGGGGGGGGGGGGGGGGGGGGCAGGGTTCTGCTCCAGAAAGAAGCACCCTCATCTTTCTTGCTAAGTCACACAGTCCACTCTTTAAGTTTATCAAGGCCAAACTGGAATCACGGCGGGCCATGTAGCTCATGTATTGTCAGTTCGATGAGATGTTCCCCATTGTAGATTTGCACTGTAATTTTGCTGGCAATGTGCTGTTGCAATGCTTTAACTGCCTTTGTGTGCTAACCATTGGCAATGCTTTTGCCTTGTTATACTGCAGTAAACTTTTAAAAGGAATTTCCTTTTCTCGCTCTCTACCTCGATACCCCTCATTCTTACCCTTCTGTTTCAGTTTTTGCATCAACCGTAGCTTCAACTCCCTGTCGGCAAAGACAGTGAAGGCGTGCAGTTTTAATTGGGTATTTCAGAGGCACCAAAGAAATAAAGTGCATGCATTGTTGTTGTTCTAAACTGTGTTTGAAGATCCCCAGGGCCACACGAGGGCCAACAAGTGTACTGCTGGAACTTCACAAGAAATCCCTAATTAAATTTCCACTAATTAGCCATTGGCACACTAAGAGTCTAAACGCTCTGCGTTGAAATCAAGTCTATTTCTTGCATTGTGTTGTTGAAGCAGAAAAAAAAAAAGATTGGTAATAAAACATTGTGGGACAGATTTTACAAATGGCCGATGTCATAAATTCACTATTGATTTTTTTCAATTTGCCTGCAATATTCCCATAGTCGAAAATATTGGCTTGAATGCCTAATAAAACTGTAATTACACATGTAGTTACGTAGTAATTGCATTGTAAAAATACACAATATCCATTATATATTGTCTAGCCTATCATTTTAACTTTGCAATTAAACATGTAACACAGTTGCAACTTCACAACCGTCACTATGTTTTTACTGTGTAATTAAGAGGCGATTCTTTTTTGGCATTTAATTAACTTCTATTTTTACACCTTAAATGTTACTAAGTTTGTTTTTAAAAGACCTTAAATTACCTAGCTATAGAAATACAACGTTTTGTAATATTTTTAGAGTGTTCACATGAAGAATGTTAGAATTTAGCATTAATTAAAAGAGAAAAGGGGTAGTGTCAACAACCTGACACTAAGCCAGCAGGCACAGTCATGAGACTTAAAAAAGATCTTATTTTAGAAAACAGTCAACAGTTTATAATAGTCACAAGTCTACTGCAGAAAATGGCAACATTTTTTAAACCCTTATTTTAAAAATACCATAAAACCTGCTTAGCAACCTCAAACTTGTTTCACTACTCTGAAGGTTAGCAACTAAGGTTGCTAAATAAAGGCTTGCAAAATTCCTTTTGATTCTAAGACAAATCCAGAAATGCCATCTGACAAGGAATGTAATAAAGATTCTTCAGACACTATTTTGAAAATTTACGGGAAACATAATGTTTAAACTCTAACTGTGTCGATTTCAATGGTTCATCTTTGAAAACATTTTGTAGGTCGTTATGTTGTTTCTTACAGATGTATCTGTCGGCCTTCCTATATATATATATATATATATATATATATATATATATTATATATATATACATACACACATTTTTTGCTTATATATGAATTGTTGAACTATATTCAGCAAGCTTTCATTAGAATTTGTTTTTTTTTTTAATTGTTTTAATCTTTTCTTTTTATGAATTCAATTAAGTTC
Source organism: Polyodon spathula (assembly GCF_017654505.1). Lineage (NCBI taxonomy): Eukaryota > Metazoa > Chordata > Actinopteri > Acipenseriformes > Polyodontidae > Polyodon > Polyodon spathula. The sequence continues at coordinate 13,919,136 of NC_054559.1, forward strand.
AGTATTCGTGAAACTTTAAAACCATATTAAAAATAAAACAGCAACAACAACAACAACAACAAAAGATGAACATATCCTGAATATGAAATCTTATTTAATTCATCAAAACAGCTTCTTCAAATTGTTCCTAGCACCTTTTTTTGTAAAAGGAGAAAAACATGCAATTCTTAACCTCTTAATTCAATGTCTGTGTTTTTATTCTTTTTGGCTCACGTTCGTAAAAAAAAAAAAAAATACATGCTAATAATGATTTGTAAGAAATAAGCTCAAGAATTAAAGCTCTGGACCCATTGTCTTTTGAATAAATAATTTTTTTTTTTTTTTTTTTATAGTTGTTCTGTGCTATCAACATAACATTCTTTGTTCTGAGGAAATATTTATACAACAATTTGTTTTGGCTAAAGGATCTATATTTTTATATAAGGAACGCTATTCTCCATTAAAAAATAAACAGTCCCAGGAGCCATACAGAGTTGGAATACCATTTCTCTGAATATCTCCATTCATTCTGAGCTCCTTTCCAGTGTAAAGCCCTACGAAGCTCAGAGAAGCCCTTACTAGGTTAGATGTGAGATAAAATGTAGCTTTTAGTAAGGTTTTTAAAAAAAAACAAAAACAAAAAATCTTGTGTGACTTTGTATGCACACAATAAGAAAGAAACTATCATAAAACCAAAAAAATTCTTCTTCTAAAGAAAATCTAAATGCAGCGTTAGAAAGTAATTTGGTCAACTGGGGCTTGTGCTGTGAAGACACCTGCAGAGAAGCGAAGCTTGGGTGGTGGAGACACCAGACAATGAACGGACTCCTGGACTACAGTAAGTGGTAGAGAGGAGAGGAGGGCTTCCACTATTGGGTTCACACAGCATTTCCCCAGGGACACCAATTAACAACCACTGCATTTGTTTTTATGTTTGTTTGTTTTTTTTTTTTTTAATGAGTTGGCGCTCACTAAGTAGGTGCTTTCGTATCCAAGACTGCACAACTTAGTATCATGATAACAGTTTAAATAAAAATAAGGACTTTGTTGAAAATGTCAACCCACAACTTTTCACAACCAATACAATCCCAATCAGTTTATCAGGCACTCCTCATGGCACTCCCAGAACAGTCCTGTTGTATTTCAATGGGAACCTCACATGGCGATGGCTTGAAACATTGTTACAAAGGTAGGAACTGTGTTTAGCCTACAGGTCTCCTAAGATAAAGTACAGCGCCTATAAAAAACAATGACAGAACAGTCTAAGATAATCTCCAAGAGGTACTGTTCACACTTTATAGTGATCAGGCTAAGAAAAAAAGGCAAATCCATATCTATAATATCAAGTGTTACAGTATTGTAACAGTAATTCTAAGATTCCCATAGATATGTATTAACAAATTAAAGTTCCTAGGCAAACATTCACAATATATATATGATATATCTATATATATATATATTATATATATAGATATATATATATAATATATATATATATATGGTGTATATATGATAAGCAGATTAGGTCTAATAAAAGCAATTCTTTTTATATTAATTTTGTGTTATCATTATGTATTATTTTATTTTTCAGCATAATCTAATAATGTTAATTAATAACATGTTTATGGATACCCACTTATAACGGGTCCCTAAACTAAGGCTTTATAAATATCACATATCAGGACAATACATTATAACAATTAAAGGGAATTATTAAACCCTTTCACAAAATCTATATTGCACTTAATAAAAAAAAAAAAAAACATTGACATATCTGAAGAAGGTTTTTAAAGAAGTAGTCGTAGCGTTCAGCGAGATCATACGACAGGTAGAATCGTCTATTTCCGTCTCTCACAATTTATCTTGTTTATCTTACAGGCCAGAGAAACCTAATATACTAATATTAGAGAATTGGAGGGTGAGTGTTACTAGCACCAGTGTAATTACATCAGAACATTAGTTTGGGAATGAGAAAGGGCCATTCGGCCCATCAAGGATCATCCTTTGTTAGCACACCAGTCTCACCATTCACGATCCTACTCACTTTCCATTCCTTTTTTAAAAAGTGTTTCCTATCTTTTGTTCTAAATGTACTTTTACTCAGCTTCCATTTATGTCCTCTTGTTCTTCTGTCTGTGCTAAATTTGAAATAGTGTCTTGGGTTAACTTTATCTATACCAGTTATGCTTTTAAATAAGCAATTAAATAAATAAATACAGTCATTCCTATAATGCTAATTAAGATTCAGCAGCCGTGGTAAGCCTGTCAATTCTGTTATAAGACATCACTTATTTGATATATTACGGTCACAGATTGAGGCTGCTGGCACACATTCTTTAAATACATGTGCTCTACATTTTCCTTCAATGACATTTACCTTCATATTGCACCATGTCCCTTGAGATGGCCTATTTAACCAAGTACAAATCCAGCCCTGTCTCCAAGCAGTGCCGTAAGCAATGAGATCCATACATACTTATAAAACTGACACACTGAAACTTTATTGAAAACATCTTAACTGAAGTTCCCAATTCAGACAGTCTGTGCAATAACTATGGTCACTCTGTCTGTCTGACATTCAAACTAGATATGCCACTTCAAATAACCTTTAACACTCAGTCATAAAATGTGAAGATGTGTTGATCTACTATGTGTGTGTGTGTGTGTGTGTTTACTCTCTATGGGCCTGATGTTAATGACTTCTCATTGTCATTGACAGGTCTTGACAGTGGTATTGTTCAGAGAGTTTGCATACGTGCAGATATGAAGTTGTGTGTAGGGGACCAGGAGCGGTGTGGAAAATATTTTCTAAAAAGACTTTATCTGATGAAGTCATTATAGAAAGGCCCCTATCCTTTCTTATTGTCACGCCTTGACTTTGGAGCGGTTTCTATGGCAACGTAGATGCTCGTCAGCCACACTAGTTTGCGGTTGCCATGGTGAGGTCTGGTCCTCCTTTGAATGTTAATGAAGCATGGAATTTGTGTGCTAATCTAAGTAGCATGACAGACAAACAAGTCTGAGGTGCGAATCAGTTGAGAATGCTATCTTCCATACATGAATTACATTTTGAAGATGAGGATGAGTAATTGATCAACTGATAACTCACTATTTTAGTATTCGATAAACTGTTTTTTTTTTACTATTAGACAAGTTTGCTAAAGTGTTTTTCTTTGAAACATGTCAAAATATTGGCAATTTACCTTAAAAAAACCCAAAAAACTAGGAAAATAACAAGAACACCTTTAACAGTGCAAACAGTTTAACTGTTTAGAAGCTCTAGTGACGAGTCGAAAGGTATTGCTTCTATATTCTTATTATCTGAGAGCTGGTAATTAATAGTCAATTAGAAAGCAGCCTGTGGCACTGATGAGGTTAAACGGTTCTAGCGTCTGTTGGTGATGTCCCAGTGTTGTCATTTAATGTACAGAGCATTTCGAATCCTTTGAGAAATCAAGTGCTATTGAAAAGAAAGTTTTAGTTATCAAATCACCCCAGCTGTAAGCAGAACAAAAGAACTACGTATCCCATGTTTCCCTGGAGTCATCACTACACCCTTTCCTTTAAAGTAACAGAGATCCAGCGCAATCATGCGTTATTGTGTACTAATTATTATTATCACAGGAACTGCAAGAACTGCATAGGTTGATTTTAGAAACCAGTGAAGGCTGATACTGAGGGTGTGTCCTTACCTGTGAAATTAGACACATTTTATAAGCCTTAAATGTTTGAGACCAAATCAATTCCATCCCACTTATCCATAGTCCAAATAAACAAATGCAACTTCCTGCTACTTCCTGTTTACTTTTGTATACTTACTGTCTAAAATTCTAAAATAAAACCTAATAAAAAAAAAATATATTTTTAAAAACAACATTAAAACACACACATATGGCTATATTTTGAAAGTTTTTACCCCTCCGTACTTAACTCCTGTTTTTTTCAAAGAAGATTTAAAAAAAACTAGAACCAAACAGCTTAAATATTACTGGTCATGGTCTTTGCTTATCAGATTTGTGTCATTTACATTTCTCGGGGAAAAAAAATAGGAGTTAATTAAACACTGGCGTGAACTCTTTGAAGACACGACCCCAAGGCTCACGCGTACAACTTCCGATCGGTTTAATACATAATAATAATGTTTTCATATTTATTAAAATAAATATTTGTTTTAAAGCTTGAACCTCCTGGTTAAATACAAAATAAAGAAATAAATACACTGTGGATTGCTATTAGCATGAAGAAATGCACAATACAATATATCCTCCTCAGTCTCTGTATCCATTAAAATGAATTGGGATTTGTATTATGAATCTTAATACACCATACAGTATTTTGGGGCTCTTCTGCACTCTAGATCCCAGCAATAAATCAAACAAACACCTGTGTATGAACTGTATGTAAATACCAAGGTCCGTATGAAAGAGAATTCACTAAGCATAGACTCTGGTCAATGATCCAGTCAAAAATGACCCAGACAAAAGATTACTAGAATAAAAATCACAAATATGAATGGCAGCCATTATTTTTATAGTTTTAGTAAGGTTGCTGTGGTTGTAAATTACTATGGATTACATACCATAATTACCATATTTTCTACACATGCTTAATATGTACTTCTGTGATTTTGAAGATAATCAAGTTTATGTCAATTCAATAAACAACATCTATTAAATATAGTATGTGCATGTGTAATAAATAATTTAACCAACTTCAGGGTGTGGGTAATGATTTTCAATGTATCCTTGCATTTGTTATAAGGATGTAATTCTTTATTGAAAGTGTAATGTAGCTCCAGGTTTCCCTGGCCCGAGTCTCTGTGAATAAACTACTGTATTATCCACCTCAATGAGGCGTGAATCTCACTGAACTGATACTGGGAGCACAGTGTGGTGGAACCCCACATGCCCAAAGAACAAATCTGGCACAGAAAACCCGTCATATAAAAGGAACAATCCAGTTTGCACCATAAGAAGGAGATGTCTCACTGTTTCGTGGCTTGGTGATGACTAGGCATCTAAACATCTTTAGGGAGAGCAAGACGAGACAACTCCCACAACAATGTTTCATTGAGATGTTTTACAAGTGTTAGATGAACTGAAACAGGCCCTGTGCTCTTGTTGGAAAGGATTAGATTTTTTGTTAACTGTGACAAAAGATCATGGAAATCTAATTTACGTAAAGCTGTCCAGAATAAATAGTCACATCTAGATCCGTAAGATTATATTCCATTATTCTTCGTCAACGTAAAACATCAAACATCACCAGCCTCTAGCAACTCCTGATGGCTAAGGCAGGGTTGACTCTTGTGCCTTTACAAACTAAAGGAACTATTCACTATCATCCATGGAGGTCTGTGGTAGTGTGCAGGGGGAGCCCCCTCTCTTCATGAGGAGATGCGCACTGGTTTGCCGTTCTTATCGTACTGGTACACCAGCATCTTGATGCAGTGGGAGTTAGCAGGGGAGATCCAGGGGCTGCTGGTGATGGAGAAGTTGTGGTTGGTATAGAACTGGTTGGGCTGCTTCTGGCAACGGAAGAAGGCCCTCAGCATGGCAGCCGCCATGCCGCGAAAACGCTTGCTGATGAAGCAGTATAGGAAGAAGTTGATGCCGGTGTTGAGTAGGGCCAGCATGTTGGCCACGTCCGTGACCAGGTGGACCAGGCGGGGATTGCCGATGGGCGACACGTAAAGGTGATAGAGGATCATGACCACCCGGGGGGCCCACAGGATGGCGAAGATAGTAGTGATGGTGAGGAGAATGGCTGTGGTCTTGCCCGTGGAGTACCCTCTCAGGCGGAAGCAGCTTCGGCGGCGCTGGAGCTTGTGGATGATGATGGAGTTCAGCACGAAGAAGATGGAGCAGGGCACCAGGTAGACAGTCACGCAGTGAGCCCACACGAGGATCTGGTGCACAGAGGTACTGTTGTATTTCTCCTGCCACAAGTCCGGCCACCAGAAGTAAGGGACACTGGTGAGCAGACAGGTGAAGTAGACAGTGACAATGACCTTGCGCGTACGGGCCGGGTAGGAGACTGTATGGTATTTGAGTGGATGGCACACGGCAATGTAGCGGTCGATTGTGAGGGGAACAGTGATCCAGATGGAGGTGTGGATGGAGGAAAACTCCAATATCTGCATGACCTTATCCAGGGTGGGCGGCAGGGGATGTCTCAGCACAAAGTCCTCCAGGAGGAAGTCGACGAAGACAATGAGGAAGAGCACCAGGATGTCCGCGGCCGCCAGGGCCAGCAGGTAGTTGTAGGAGGACTTCTGCCGCCGAGACACCAGCTGGGAGAGGATGATGACTGTTAGGATGTTGGCTGTAGAGAGGAACAGAAAGATTGAAATGTATTTTTTCTTCTGCATATTATATAAACACAATACTCCATGAACATTACAGGAGAGTTGAGTTTATTAGGATGGCCAAATAACAACAAGCCCCTCATTTGCTGAATAACTACAGGACTTCAGGGATGTTTATGAAGTATCCTCTATATATTTTGTAAGCGGTTTTCATGTTTGCTTGGGTTGCAGCCTGCTGTATTGTATCCTCATCTGCTAAATATTATTAACGCCAATGTATGTAAATGTTAGAAAGAAAACTTTTTCACTGTGTAAAGACATTAGTCTGGTATCCAGGAGTTATTGATGTACTTTTATTGCGGATGCGCTCAGATAATTGGGATTGATTAGGCTGCTCCTGAAAGGCGAGCGTTGCTGCAGAATGTCCTTCAACATCGCCTTTTGTTTTTAATTGCTGACAAGTTTTTTTTATCTGGTAATTTCCAAAGTTATTGAGTTGGATAATAAACTTGCACACGACTGCCTTTGCTTCAGACTAACTCACAAGCTATATTAGCACCCAGCCCCTTAATTTTCACTCTCCTTATATATCCATTAATCTTTGTGTGGAGACAGCTTATTACCCAGAAAAATTACTTTTCACAATGTTCATCTAACAAAGCTGTGAAATATCTTCAAGTATTCACAGATCCTGATTACACTTTCCTTTAGACTCAGTATGAAGCATAATTTGAGATGTGGAAGATGGTGACTGTCACTGACCTCAGTTTTTCAAGTTGGAAAAGCAGGACACCTGCATTTATACATGGTGAACGGTTCCTTGTTTCATTATAGCATTCCACATCACGATAAGCTATTTATTGGTACTAGATAAAAGCTACTAGATAAAACATGTAATTTGTCACAGTTCATGTGAAATAATAACTATAATTAATATGAATAATACCACCATTTTCTGAATATAACTTGCAGAAATTACAAATATTTGGAGTGTGTGATATATGGGTTGCATGTTATATGCTGTAAGAGGTGCACAGTAGCCATGGGTAATAGTATATTGTGCCATCATTCACACAGTCACATAATATACTATGGGGGTTTTAATAGGGTAGATTACAAAAGTTGCAAGTTATACACAGGTCGCTTGTAAAATTCAAAAAGATAATTTAAATACCGTTAAGACAGTTTCAGTTAGGAACATGGCACTAAATAAACAGTGTTGAAGTTACCTTGAGGCACACAGGTTTAAATAGCAATGGTGTTTAGATGAAATTGCCTGCATTGTTTGTTTTTGTTGACTATATTCTTGCACCTTGAGTTCCTCCATTCACTCTGAATGCACTCTGCAAAATAAAAGATGCATTGTATCGTACAGGACTATTGTGTGATTGCCTGTGCCTCAGTGCCTACCACACCATCAAGCCACTGAGATTGCAATGCTTGCTTTCCTAGTGTTGTCATCACAAGATCATTTTCCCTGGCAGGTCTTGCCGGGGTGTCTTTAGGGTACTGGGATTAGATTCGCTTCAGCACAGAGCACAGAGTCAGACTTTTGCAGTGAAAGCTGTGTTAAATAAAGTGTGCTGGGCCAGGTCAGGCTGATATCTAGACAGTATTGTGTGTTTTGACATGCCAAGAAAGAACTCCATTACCTGCTGTAAAGCGTGGCCATGCTACAGGTTTTATAACGAAACACATGTCAAAAAACACATCATAAAACGTTCATGGTCTTTGTGAATTCATAACACACATTATGAGTAAGGTTTTATAGCCAAAACATTTGTCTTCTTGACTACAACAAAACACATGCAAAACATAGGCTGTCTACAAAAACAGACAAAAGGTAAGAACCAGCTTTTCATGTGCTGACATTCTCTGAAGGGGCTGACCCCCTCTTGTGAAAAACAATGCCAGCTCTGCTCTATATATTATTCCTGATGGTTTCAGTTGTTGCTGTGGCATTTATTCTTACAGTTTGTCTCTGGGGTCTACTCAGGGGGTCAGTTGGTGGAAGTTATAAGGACAAATTAAGTAGCACCTGCTGTTTGTGTTCAAACAACCAAACCACTCCCCTGGGTTGACTCATGCCATCACTCATGCAGTCACACAGAGACACACATGCAAGGAAAATCCAGGGCTGCAGGAAGTGGGCTCAGCCTGAACTCCAGCAAGTTGTAAGTATAGGAGGGGATGAGGAAGTGCTACCCTTCAAATTGGATATTGAGGTCCTATCTACTCTATGTGCAGGAGAATGGCACTCTTTCAAAGAATAGCAGGGGTACTAATCCTGGTTAAATCCCAATTCAGGAATAAAAAAAGCCTGCATTGTTAAATCTAGTAAAGAAAAACATATTGGCATTACAATGGTTCTGTACTATTGGTTGCATGGTACAGTATCACTTGTTCTTATTCTTCCAAATTCATTGTGCTGCCATTGCTGGCAATGCCGTGGTCTGCTGATGGTTCCACTAAGGTTTCTAGCTAATGATTCTAATGCTATATCTATCAGGGATGGAATTGAATAGCACTTTCACCCATTCCAGATTTTACTACGAGCTTGTTAGCCACAGTGTTGTCTCTTACAACAATTTTTGTGAAACCAGGGCTAGAGCAAACTGCAATGCATTATTAGCCTTATTTCCATCCTGTCAATGGTACTAAATTAGATTGAATTATAAGACAGATAGACAGTAGGTGTAATTAATTAGTGGCTATGCTAATATTTCAAATATCACACATCATAAGAACGCACCAATAATTAAATGAGCATTACATGAGTGTTTACAATGACTTTAGAATGATATTATAGACACGTTCCCATTTTACTTATAATAATAGTAGCCATCCGGGTTTACAACAGCTGCAGCTGGACCGTTCTAGCTTGGAACACACATTACCAAAAATCTAGAAAAGTACAGTACAATGATGGTACGATGTCATCAAAATTGTAAAAAAAAAAGAACATTTCATTTTGGGTGCCAGCAGTCGTTGTAAATGTAGACATTGATGCAGTTAGTGTAATCCGATCAAAAACAAAAAGCCATCTCTTGATTTTAAAACTTGGTGCTTAATATAAATGATTATCACGGAAAGTAACAAAAAAACCCAAAACAAATTAAACTTTCAGCATATTTTGATGGTAACAAGCATCATGCAAAAACTCTACGGAGATTTTTTTTTTTTCAGGCAGTTATGCTCCGAAAATTGTTGTAATTCATTTTATGAAATTTGTTTCCCGAGGCGGTGTCAGTCATCTGTCGGTATAGATTGAGATCTGCACTCTGGTAATGAAATTTAAACTCCTTGCTGATTATGCTAATGCCATTTTTATAAACAGGACTGCATGCTGACATGCCAATATAGCCAGTCTGCATTATTCACTGAGATGTACAGTCTGTGTGTCCCTCACTCACTCACTCACTCACTCACTCATTCACTCACTCAGGGACACAGTCTGTGAGGGGGAGCAAAATTGCTTCAACAGATTAGATTTTAAAAAGTAAACGTCTAATCCTTTTGACTGTGCATTAGCTGCCCCAGGTGTGCTCTCTGTGTGAAGTGGAGATTCAGCTTATGCGGCATATGAGGATAAAGGAGGTGAGAAACAAAGCTGGCAGGTATTCTGCAATCTGAAGGCTCCGCTGCCATCGGTCATGGCCGGCGAGATACGTGTCCTTGTGTTTCCAATCCCATCAATCAACCGCGCAGTGGCACCCAGACCAGTCTGTCACCAGGGTCGTGAATGCAGGCAGACCACGGGAACACAGCGATTTCTCAACCTGACCTCAAATCAGCAGGAACCTTTCAAAACTGCATCGCTTACCCCTGGAATAGTTTATCATGGTAAGCTACTGCCAAAAATTACCTCTCACATGCTCTCTATATCAGAAATAAATTGACCACTCAACCAATCGATTTCATGTGCCATGGCAGCAAGCAATCTAATGTGTGCATAACTGAGGCTGAAATGATGTAAACATGGTGGCAAGCATGGAACTCACTCTGTGATCAATTCTATCAGTTTTTAAAAATCGAAACCCTCAAACCATGTCAACTTGAAGTGCTAGAAAGTTAAATCGAGGAGCATGTTTTTCCTCATCTCATAGATCCAGCTAATTTTTTTGTTTGCAGTGTCTTAGTCTTTGACTTTTGAGAGCTTTTCCCATGGATAAACTAGTACGACAATTCAAAGGGCTGTTTATTACAATAGCTCACTTAAAACTCATAGGTGAAACTACCCTAACAATCCGGAAACTCTAGTTCCATTGCTGACCTTGACTGTTTCATGGTTAGTCATGGTACAACAATAAGCTGTATATGTAACATGGTTTGGAAGTGGTGCCATATAACAAGCATGGTCTGATAATGGTTTTCCAATGGTAAGATGGACACATCAGGTCTGACCATGCTAATAATCCATGAAAAAAAAGAACATAGTTTTATATCAGTTAAATCTCTAAGTTAAGTTTAGTGACAAACATTTCAGGTAAACATATTAGCTGATTGGAGAAATAAAAGAATTAGCCGAAGAGCTTACCTCCAAGGTATTACGTTAATACACTGGTTGTATAATGTTATTCAAAAGGTAATTTGTTTTACTTTTCTGTAAAGGCAGTACTAGCTTTTAAGACAGCAATAGTTCCATGCCTTGTGGAAATGCAGCATTTTGAGCTGAAAAGAACTCGAGTTCCACCTGCAGCCCTTCTGCCAGGGATGTGATATAGCTGCCCACCCTGGTGTTCTAAAGATTTAAGCATTCTGAAATGGGAATAGCAGGGATCACATCCTAGCACCGTCATCTGGTACTGGCAGCTTTCTGTACCAGCTGCATGGTTTAAGTGTCTGTGTGATGCTTTAGTTTCTCTGCCGTTGTCCTATTTTTTGGAAAGGCTAGAGGGAGTTTGCTAATATTCTGTGATAAAGGCGATCTTGCTAGTGACTCAGAGATCTACATACTAGGTCAAGAGATTTTCAAACTTCCCTGGCTCAGGGTCCCCCTTGACATCAGGCACCCTTATAAGGGGACCCCCACACATCCATAGAAATTGGGCAAGTTGTTCTAACACAATCACCCTTTATATATGGTACATACTATTTGCTCATTTAAAATGAATATTATTAAGCAGAATTAATTACATTGATTCCACGTCTGGGGAACTTTGTCAGGTACTAGGGTCATTATGGAGAGAATGTTCCTCCGTGTTCTGCCTCGACCCTGAAATCAACTTGCCTCCCACCCCAATCACTAGACCACACTCTCTTAGTCCTTCAGTTCTAACCCCTGGGTCACACAGCCTCTCTCTCTCTCTGTCTCTCCACTATAACCGTTAAGCCACATTGCATCTCTTCTAATCTCCATAGGCTCTAACCACTAGGCCAAACAGCATGGAGAAAATCTCCATTCTAGCTTAACCAACTGCCTCTAAGTCCTTCAGCTCTAAAAACTAGGTCAGCTCTAAAAATGACATCAACCTCCCTCTCCTCTCCACCATTAGCTCACACTGCCTCCGAGCCCCCCGGATCCACAGTATTCTGAAATCTTAAAAAAAAAAAAGTTTACTGCTTCCAAACTGGGAGGTTCAGAGACACCGCAGGTAACTGCACTCCAGTGGTTGCTCAATGATTGTTTGTGAAGTGCTTTGACATTTAATGCAGATGAAAAATGCCAGAACATGTAAATTGCATTCTGTTCGGGTCTGACCCCTCAATTCTACCTTCATGTTTTTTTAGTTTTTTTTCCCCAAATGTAAACTTGAAATAAATCTCTCTCTCTCTCTCTCTCTCTCTCTCTCTCTCTCTCTCTCTCTCTCTCTCTGTCTACAGTAGAACAGTGTGTGTGTTCATTAAGATTCTTTCCGCACTGCTGAATACTGTACTCTGCACGTCAGTAACAAGATAACCAAGGCTATCCTTGCTTATACTCCAATCACTTGCAGCGCAGGCTGAATCTTACGTTTTCTCCTTGTTGCTGCAGAAAAGCCCACTTGTATTTAATTTAGAATGCCATCTAATCACTGGACAGAGAAATGCAGGTAGCAATTGGAAATGAACTGAGATTAACTTTATCAGGTTCCTGAATTCAAGGATGATGACTATCTCAATTGAAGTTGCCTCTCCTCCAGTTTTTGTCTAATGTGTTGCTCTGTCCAAGTTAGACAGCAGGAGATAATTCCTTTCAATTGCTGGGTTTGAATAGTATTATAATAGCAATGTATTACCCCAAAAAGTTAGCAGAAGCAATAGCAAACCACAGCATTGCCACCAAAGGCAACACAATAGATTAGGGACAAACGTTGCTCAGCGTTGCTAACAGATTAGCACATATACTGATAGGGTACCATGGAAATGCATAGGATTACTAGTATGTACTGGGAATGTTGTGCTTCAGATAGTACAGTATGTACACATAAACCTTAATCCTAACCTTAAATCACAAGAAATGTGTGTATCAAGAGGTCACAGAGATCTATTCAATATGCTTCAAGAATGTACCTCCTACTCCACACCCTGTAATCTACATTTAGAAATAGTAAAAGGCTTGAAAGCCAGACACACACAGAGTAGTTCATTTAAGGCAAACCTTTTTTTTTTTTAACAACTAGCTTACTAATTAAATGCTGCTAGTTTTGCTTTATATTCGTAAAATATATATATATATAATATATATATATAATATATATATAATATATATATATATATATATATACATAATTTGCTGCTTATAAAAAAAAGGCAAATTAAAACTGTTCAGCAGAAATCAGATCCCTTCTTCAGCATTCAAAAGTCAATCGTGTCATTAAAAGGATATTTTTTTCAGTATACATTTTTTGTTAGTTTATAAATAGCTTAATATATATTTACTAACTTTTTGCATCAAATTGTATTCATTTATTACAATTAATACAAGATTTAAGTTATTAAAAGGCTATAAGGTTGTGCCACTTCTTCTCCCAACACCTGAGCCCAGAGTTGGCAAGGAATCTTACCTGGCAGTCCAAGGCAAAGTAGAGCACTGTAGTAGATGACAGGCAGGAGACCCAGAGCACAATCGCGGGACAGCTCTGTGCTGTTGTCAAAGACACTGTCGAAGATGTGACTGTGCTCCATCGACTTGCTTTTTGGTCTCTTCCCTTTTAGCTAGCTTCTTTTCGGGTTGAAATCTTCTATCCACAGCTGTGGATGTGAGAGACGCTAGTGCTTAGGAAATAGCTGAAGCCACAGTGTGTGTGTGTGTGTGTGTGTGTGTGTGTGTGTGTGTGTGTGTGTGTGTGTGACACAGGCGTGTATGAGTTTGGTTGTACGTGTAATGTGGACCAAGCATGTGCCTGTGTAACAGATGGAGAAAGTGAGTGCGTGTGTGAATTTGCGAGTGGTGTGAGCGAGACAGGGAGTGTGATAGACAGCTGATAAGTATGGGAGTATGTGAGATGGAGAGAGACTGAGATGAGAGGGGATGAGTTTATGAGATAAAGATACTCAATATACATGTAGTGTGTGTGTGTGTGTGTGCATGCGTGTGTGAGAGACCAAAAGTAGGCTCTCTCTCCCTCTTTCTTTCTCAGTCTGTTTCCCTCCCTGCTCTGCGACTCTCTATCCAACAGGCAGCCGTCCTCTTCAGAGCATCCTTTACTAAAGCACCTGCTGCCTCCAGCTCTGTACTCGAGAGATATTCATTAAGAGAGAGGGAGCCAGGCTGCTGTTAGCGACAGCGGTGCCTGCTAAGAAGGGGGTGGGGGGAATGTGAGGAGGAGGAGTGGCGGGGCGAGCTGAGTGCTGGTAGGAACTCAGACTTTTGTTGATGCACAGCAGCTTATGTGATTGGCTCCCTCATAATGACCATTCCTCGATGATTGTCACCTCAACGGAAGTTTAAGGAAACCTGGGACCCTCTATGAAGGCAAGGCTAGTCTGGTCTGAAAAGATATCTGTAAAGCTCACGGCTCATGGCTGGCTTTTTTGGCCAATGCCTCATTTTTCATGTCAGTTGGTAGTAACAGCAGCCCTGCATAGAAAATATAATTTGATAGTGGTCTGCAGCTCTTTTGTGCTGCAAAACTACCGGTTATCCATAGAGGACATCCTCAAATCTTTAGGAAATGTAATTTTTTTAAGGTAGCCGTGACTTCTGTTAGATTTGTTGTCTTGCCCATTGTGAGTGATTTGCCACAGATTCATTTTTAATATATTACAGAACATCAATTATATAACACTGTGCAGTAAGGTAGGCTTGGTGGTCCAGTAGTTAAAGAAAAGGGCTTGCTACCAGTTCAAATTCCAGCTCAGCCACTGACTCACTGTGGGTGACCCTGAGCATGTCACTTTACCTCTTCCTTCAGATGAGACGTAAAACCAAGGTCTTATTGTAAGTGACTCTGCAGCAGAAGATGTTGATGCATAGTTCATCCTATAATTTCTGTAAGTCGCTTTGGATAAATGACTAAATAATAATAATCAGTTATATAACTAATAATCAGTTATACAACTGGCACAAAAGTGTGTTCTATAAAATGCTGGTATTTTTTCAAATGGCTAAGAAGCGACTGTGAGTTGGAATGACTGACACCCCACATTTTAATAAGCAAAACTCATTCATGAATATTTAATCAGCCTGTTATGAACGTTTGACATTTTGCTCAATCCGACCCTGACATGCAACCATTTCAATGTGCATTGTCTATGCTTTCCAGCAACACGTAGCTTTTCTGCTGTCACAAACTTAGCAGTTTATCAAAGAAAACATTGGAAAACGAGACGTCATTATGCAGTCTGGAATCTGATTACCCAGGGAGCTGCCTATTACTTACCGGTAATATATACAGTTCATTTAATGTTGAATTGGACTTTCTCTCAGGCAGCAGTCTGAATAAAATCCAATAATTAATGTTCACTTTAGATTAAAAACCCTGTCTAACTACAAGCGGTGCTCAAAAAGTTTTTTTTTTTTTTTTTTAAGTTTCCTTTTTAAAAGGTTGTAACGTTGAAATGATCACTGTTACTGATTCGTGTCCTTTAATGTCATCAGTATAGCAAATACTCAATTTGGTTAAAAAAGCAATCCTCTTTTTCATGTATTTTATAACCTCTTATGATACAAGGTAAAGTAGGAGCATACCGGTTTGGCACACAGAGTGACAATGGGAAGCAGGTTTCAAGAATAGGGGAGAGTAGAGAGTGCAGAGGCTGACTGTAGGGAAGCCATGGGCAGGGGGGCAGAATAGCTGCCCCCCCCCTTAGACAAAACCCGAAAAACAGGTGGAAGCTGGGGAGGAAGAGGTAAGCTCTGGCACACAACAGGGATGCATGGATTAAGGTAAGATATAAAGTCCTTCCTAGCTAATCATTGGACAGGGTGTTTATCGAATGACAAATGAAATGCTAGCCATGTGACTGACGAATGTTCTGCTAATGAGGGTGCTTAATATGCTTGATATTTATGATTTGAATCTAGCTTAAAAGCACTGCTTTGCTGAGTTTTATGAGCTGGGGGACCACAGGGGCATTGTAAGTAGATCTATCCTCCTTAAGGAATATGTTAAGGAATATGTGGATCATTTAAATAATGATATATGAAAACCAAGGATACCATCTTCTTATAAGCCAAGATTGCAATGATCCACTGTTCCAGTCTTGTTCCACAATGTATTGATTCATTCCTCTGGGGGTTCACGTGGGATACTATCACTGGTGTTCATTTATTTATTAAAGATTAATTTCTCAGGATAGCTCACTTAGCTCACCAAGACCTAATTTCAAGTGGGATCCTGGAGCAGTAACTGCCACTTAAATACATCCATCATACTGTCCAAATGCAATCAAGCTACCAGGCACTCACCCACTACCCAGCGGCAAGCCATCGCTACACCCAACACAGCTTTTGTCATGAATATTGTTATAACAAAGCATTATAACACTCACACTGAAAACACCCACCAACTATCAATATAGCTATGAGCCTAACCATTAGCTAATGCACACTAGCATGATTTGTCATACAATATTTACATTTTGAACCCCTGGAGCTAGACTGCCACTCTACAACAATGCAAATATTATCTTTATATAAATGCATGTTCCCTCACGGTACAATTAAGTCACCTCGCCTAACATGCTAGCTGAGTCCACTGCCTGGATAAACCTTCATTTCTAATCTACCCCTACTCCAGCACAAAAGCTCTTGATGCAGCACCCCATTGACAGGATAAAATATCTCACACTGTGAAGCCTTTGAGCTGAGCCACTACAATGCCAAACCCTTCATCCGACAGATATGAAAAGAAGATTGCCTGCAGTAATAATACAGTACATTAGAGCCAACTCTAGAAGGGAGGTTAGACTGCAGCTGCACTTGCATTGTAGCTGCACTTGCATTGTAGCTGCACTTGCATTGTAGCTGCGTAGAATGTCCAGACCCCTATTTAGAATGGCAGCAATAACAGTTTGGGCTTATCTTGCACCTTCTATAAAAATGTGCCCCAACAGCAACAAATAAAAGCAAGAAAATAAAAAATAAAAAATAACCAACCATTTTACAGCCAACATCGCCAGGCCTTGTATACTGAACAATCCCATGATTCAGCTCCTTTGAATAACATTGCTTTACAGTGTCCCTACTTTACTCTCCTCAGTTGCTAATACAATGGACATTTCCTGTGTAAATGTGTGCGTGTGTGTGCGAGGGGGTTGTAGGTGGGGGGCTCTTTTGCACAATTCCAGTAATGCCTGGCAGGTTGACTGTCGGACACCTATGTGTATAATACAATTCTTTGTATTCTGTCAGCATCGTCTTTGTGTCTATAAAATGTGACAATTATAAATAGCACCTGAAGCGTTATTTGATGGGCTTTCTAGGTGACAGGGCTGCTTTGAAATGGAATCGCAGAGGGGCATTGACAAGAAAGGGATTTTAAAGGCGAGAAGAGGCTTTTATTCAATTAGCACGCTAAGCTGCTTTTGCAGTGTGACCTTTTTACAGCAGAGCTGAATTACACTAGAAGCAATGGGAACAAGCAACAGAAACACATCCTTTGTCTTCTGCTTATCTTAGAGGATAGTTGTCTATCCCTGACGTTATTGTCTGCTTGCTTCGCTTTGTTGGGTTTGCAGCATTTATGACATGGAGTCAAATTGTGACTAACAAAACTAAACACTGCAGTCCTGCGACAGGTGTTTTCCCTGAAATTGAACGCCAGGTAATAATTACAACATTATTTAATTACCTTTAAGGCATCTGAGCTATCCCAGGCTCCGATCTAACTGGGTTAATACCACTTTAAAATGGCTCATGACAAGAGGCCTCTCCAAGGACCACCATGTTCTTGCTGCTCGTGACTCCTGAGAGGATACAATTAACCCACCATGTGGCCACGTCTGTTTACAAACACAGTGACAGATACAGGTGCCCATACAATGCACAAGATACAATCACACCAGGGCTATGACCAGAAAAACATAACAAGGGTGATTGTTATGGCCATTTATTTCATTAAACATTCATTTTCTCTGTGCACACATGTTGATAAATACTCCAGGGGGCCTTTTGATATTCTCCTCAACTGTCTTCCTTAGAACAATAGCAATGTCTCAATCTTTATTTGACACTGATTACAGCGAACATTGTTAATTACTGACATAAAGAATGATGTCGGTTCCCTTTCAATTCAAAGACAACCACCACCAGATTGGTATGGGATATTCCTGCCCTTCAGGTAGGTATTGCTGAGCTCTCTCGTTCTCCACCACAGGGCTAGGCCTTGCCACATCCCCGCTGTCGAGTGACCTTCACAGCCTCGTTCTCCACCACAGGGCTAGGCCTTGCCACATCCCTGCTGTCGAGTATTCCTGATGGCACAGACCCACCGCTACGGTAGTTAGGGCCTTGTACGAAAGGTGTTCTCTCCCTCCCTTTGCTATCTTTCTGTGTTTTGCAGTCTGCTTAAACTAGCCCACCGCGGCCCTCCCGGTGCTGTGCAAGGTGCACGTGTTCTCCTCAGGGCTAGGCTTTGCCGTATCCCCACTGTTGAGTTACCCTTCCAGCCGCGTTCTCCTCCACGGCGCTAGGTATTGCCGCATCCCCGTTGTCGAGTAGTTCTGCCGGCTACAGGCCCGCCACTGTGGTAAGTCGGGCCTTGTACAGAAAGTGTACTTTCTCTCCCTCCTCTATCTCGGTGCTCAGGTGCTTAGAGTAGTGACACACTCTATGGTAGTGCACAATAACGCTACAAGGTATGTGGTGCATGAGGTGCCTCTTTGCCCTCTGCCTGTAGACGGTGCTCCACTCCACTGTAGACTACGCGCTGCCCCGTTCGTGTGACTGCAAGTAGTCCAGCCTAGACACCCCTGTCCAGTTACTACGCGGTGTTTACTTTGTATCTACTTTGTGTTTTTCTTTGTAACGGCCTACATCGCTTTACGATTGCAATCGGCTTAAAACCTTACAGTGCTTGCTGTTTTGTATTTTCCTCTGCTATTGCAGTTTAAAAAGAAAAAGAGACACGTGATCCTCCACCGGACCCAGGCTCTGCCATGCCCACTGTGGAGTTAACTCTGCTGGACTGCCTCAGCCCGCCCTCTCGGTGCGCTTAAAATGTTCACTTCACCCACGTCGCCATGGTGTCTGTTGTACTACCCTCACAGCTTGCTGTTGTGTGTGTATCTGTGGTTATATTTCACTGCCTTGCAGTTTAGAAATAAAAATAATACAAGCGTGATTCCTCCATCGGGACCCAGCTCTGCTGCGCCCTGCTGTTGAGCTGCATACGCCCGCATACTCAATGGGCTGGAAAAACAAAACAAAATCAGTTACCCACTCAGTGTCCCCGATACTTCAGTGCACCAGTAGTGTATTCTACCTCACTCAGTGTCCTCAGTGCGTCTGTACCCTTGTTGCCTGAATGCTTCAATACACTGCTGAGCCGTATGCAGCGTTGGGAGCCCCTGGCCAGGCAGCAGGCTCAAGCCCTCGCTGTGGATCCAGCTCAGCTGACTCTGCCTGTACCAGTGGTCGCCCCGGATGTTACAGAACCGGATTTCAGCTTTGCTGAGGAGGACCATGATGCAATTATTTTGCGGCCTCATGGGGAAGTGGCTCCTTCCTTCAAAAGCAGCCCCTACCTCCCCTGACCATTATTTTGGAACAGCGGTTGAGGAATTGCTGCAGTGCTCCCACCGAGAACGCAAGGCACCTCTGCAGGTAAAGAACAAGATGCTTGGATCCACTGTACTTGCCAGGCTGTCTGGTCTGACGAATGGTTTATCACACTGGACCGAAAGAACGTGGATTCCACGTTCCTATGGGTCCAGCGCACAGGAAGTATCTCTGATCCGCCTTACAGGGGAGTGTCCTGAGTTTTCCGTGCTGTGATTCAGTGTCTCCTTACTCCCCAGCACATTTTCTAAGTGCATGGATGCCATCCTAGCTCCATTGCGGCTGCAAGTGATCAGGGTGATGAATTACCAGGACAAATTAAATTTCCTCTGCCCAGTGAGTGCATTAAGATGCTATGTGCATAGGACAAGAGCTCTGCGTCAATCTGACCAGCTCTTTGTGTGTCACGGGACATGGACCCTAGGACAGCCCCTCTCTAAGCAGCATCTCTCACACTGGATTGCCCCTTCCAGGTAGGGTAGCCACACACTCCACTAGATGGTTGGCTACATCTTGGGCCCTTTTCAAGAGCGCCTCGATGTCTGATATTTGTACTGCAGCTAGCTGGGCTACGTTGCATACTTTCGTCAGGTTTTACCGTACCAGTGTGGTAGACCCTGCATTGCCTTTTGTAGGCACAAGGGTCCTTGAGGGTGTAAGTTCACACTGCTAACCCTTGGGTTACACAGTGTTGTGCATCCCTCAGTTGCTGCCATTCCTTCTCCCTCGCGATGGCTACCTATCTTGCTATGGTCGTCTTCGAATTGAAAGGGGACGTTAGGTTACCTACCGTAACCCTGGTTTCCTGAAAGAGAAAACCAAAACCATCCACGAGGTCACTTCAGTCGCCCTCACGGGTCTGATGTAAAAAGAGGAGGATCTTCCTGTGAGTGACAGGAAGGGGCCTTCAGCAGCTCTGGTATAGAGAGCTTAGCAATACCTACCTGAAGGGCAGGAATATCCCATACCTATGTGGTGGTGGTCATCTTCTATTTCAGGGAACAAGGGTTGTGGTAGGTAACCTAACATTTTCATGGATTACATAAAGTTAAATATGCATGAGCCTGTTCCATACTGTTTTGGGTTTTTTTAACAACAGTTTAGAAATGTTTTATGCATGCCTTTAAACAGACACTGAATAACTAATGGGTTATAATCTTCAAGCTTACCGATAAGGAAGAACAAAAGAGATTAGCAGAACTGGTTTGTTTTTCATATGGTGTTACAAAGTCTTCTTAAATACTTCAGATATCATGTTTCAACACTGGGCAGCACAGCTTTAATATCAGCATAGTAAGATGGACGAGGTCTGTTTATCCAGAACCTACGAATAGATTACATTTTCTACAGAGCTCTACGTGGAGTGTGCTGCATGGACAGGAGATCATTGAAAGACAGAAGCATAGTACGGGGCAGCAAAATGGCACCTGCCAGTCTGAAATGGCAGCTAGGGGAATGTGCTGTGTGACATTAGAAGCAATAGTCAGGCACTGCAGATGTCTTGATGGTTGTGTATGGAGACCCACAGCTTGCCCACAGCTTCCCCACAGCGTGCAAGATATCACATCTTCAGCTTTGCAAGGAGTGTCTTACATAAAAACGTAATGTACACATCTGGCCCAACAATGCTTGTCTAGTTGATCTCAAAATGCGGGTCTTAAAGGGTCCTAATGATTCAACAACATAGCTAGTTTACCTGTTTCATATCACTCTCTGTGTAAAGTGTCTCCTACCCTCTGGCTTAACCCCTTAAGGTACAAAAGGAATTGAGCGAGTTCAAATTAGTTCTTCTTAAAATACATTTAAGAGTGACTCATCACAAGGAAACTGAAGTTTGGATGAACCTTTTAAAGAGTAAGTAACAGGGTTCTGATAAATATAAAATTATACATCCCCACATGCTGCTACAACTGTTTAAATAACATACCTGTAATTTTTCTTTTCATTGTTAACATCCTGACAACTTTATACACTTCTAACTTTCAATTCTGTTTCAAAGCTCTTTTATGTCTGCTCTAGTGTAAGGATTATTGCCCACATTGACAAACAGATAACACAGCAATAACAATCAATGTACCAAACAGAAAAACCAGAACACTTGTTGTTATTATTATAATTTTTTTTTATTTGTCTTCCTGCAGTTATTTAGAGGACAGATTTCAAACCCCATTGCACTGGAGTGGCCATTTTGAAAAAAGCTTTGAAACAGAGTTTAGTGTAAAACAAGTTGAATGCATATAATATTGTATGGCTTTTCAAAACCAGTACATGTTTGTTTGTTTGTTTTTTTGTTCCATTAAAAGGGCCCTCGTTTGCTTTTCTTGGTAGTCTGTCACACTTCCAATTCACCTGGAGAGCAAAAGACTCCTCCCTTCCCCTCTTTAGCACTTTCTTTCCTGTCAGTCCCCAATCAGCTGCTTTCTCAAATCACAAACATGCTTTGCAACCAGTGAAAATAATGCTGTAACACCTTTTGCCAGTGTAAATACATATGGAATTCATATCAGCTTTGGGGAATTAACTTCATAGGAAGTAAGCAATGCAAGTGTTGTGTGCTAACGGTCAATGGTAGCAAAATGCCAGTTACATTGATACAAGCCACAAACCTGCACATTCCTACAGTATGTCAAAAGCTTCAGATGCGATTGATTAAAACACAATGAGACAACTTAAATACAGTGCTGTGCATTGATACAATCACAACCGAGAAAGGCACATTCAGGAGAACAAACTTCAGATTGAAAAGGTAATATTATTCAATTCTATTGTATTCGTGAAGTGATATGAAGTAACCTTATTAGAGTTTGTGTAAGAAGCCAAGTACCAGAAATGGAACTCCCAATTGAACTTAGCAATATCAGAGCTATAGAAGTAGCCTGGTCTCCATTAATTCTTAAATGGGTTTAAGCAAGTCTGTGTTCCCAGGCTGCTGTCTGTGACTCCCACGCAGTATCTCTTCTTTCTCTACAACCTGTATGGGCTGCAATGAGAAATCCCATTGGCACATGAACTGTGTAATACGACTACTGGATTATCACTCAGCAAGCTTCCACTGTTAAAACATATTGTTCTAAGTTAAGAAAACAACTAAAATGTGTTTGCTTTGACTGCACATCTTTTAAATGCACTTAGTTGTTTCTTAAAAAATCAAAGCAGGAACTGATAAAAACGTTCAAATTACAGAACCAAAAAAATAGCAGGTAAAATTGCAGATAAGCGCATTACCAGTCTTGCCATAACTAACCTTTGCAAAGGTTTTTTTTTTTTTTTAATATATCATTTTGTGAGGTCACATTCGACCAAATTTATTGGAGGTGGACCTGTGTAAGTCTGTGCATCAACTGCGAGTAAATTAGATAGAGCATAAGGAGGCTAAGTGACTTGCTCACGGTCATACAATGAATCAGTGGCTAAACCAAGATTTGAACCGGGGCACCCCTGGTTTCAAGCTCTTCTCTTTAACCACTAGATCACACCATCCCCTATTGCATAGCACTTTCACCCATTCCAGGATTTACTGCAAGCTTGATTAGCCACAGTGTATAAGTTACAAGCTCAGGGGTGTTCAACGCTTAGAAAAACCAGCAATGAATCATACTGCTTTGCAATAATAGGATTACTATCACTGTACCATAATTAAGATATTAGGACTGCACAGTAATGTGTGGGAAACCTAACGATATCACACTGTTGTATTGCACTGGTTTGATGGATGGAGACTTGGGGCCTGTGGTTGGAGAAGTTTATATAACTGACAGTTTTTAACCTCAATTTCACTTTGAGAAAGCAGTGTTGCACTGAGCAAGGACAGGCAGCCACTGATTTAACGGAATACGGCAGTTTAATTTCGCGTGAGACAGCTGGGATAGACCCGGGATTCCAATTATATATTTCTGTGGAGCAGTCAGCCTAATTCATCAAGAAACCATTAAGGCAGCTCACAGCATACATTATTAATGAAGACACTAATGTGGTGATTTGTTTGTTTATATCTGGGCTAAATAAGCTGTTTCACGAGGTCAGAAAAAAACAATATTGAATCAAACTGCTGCGCACCTCAGAAAGAGACAAACAATTTGAACCCCCTGCCGTGGCTCTCTGCATATGATTTTGTCTAGGATACAGAAGCACCTGCCAGCTGAGCATTTCCTGTCACCAGTCTATCGAAGTCTGGCAGATCTCCTGTCTTGTCCATTGTGACTGAAACTGACTTTCAACAAGGAAATGCAACCCTTATGCTGCCATTAGTAGATCCAAATTATCAGCTTACTTTAATGTAAACTTTAATATGCTTACAAGTGATTTAGCTGTAAAATTAAACTGTGTGTTGGGTTGCAGTCCATTGAGATGAGAGTAACTCTGTGTATTATGCAGTGGAATGCTGTAAGCTACTTTTCTTAGAGAGTTCTATGGGCAATGAATAAAGTGACATCTTAGTTATTAGAAAAGCCCCTACAGCCATTCTGTTTATAAATGTCTTCATTACCCTATGTTTTAACGTTCACGCCATCAAAGAAGTGATGGATTCTGTAATGGTTCCCCGACTCAGAAACTCAAATAGGTTAGCAAAGATAAGGAAATCAGGAGTCTCTTAGAAGGGCTGTCTGTCTTATAGATTTATTGGAGATCTGGGTGCCTTTCTCTCCTCACTGCTTGTAATTAAACGTAGAAGTCAGGCCTACTCCCAAGGTGGCAGGACTAATGGGCTTCACCTGAGCCAAAGAGGAAATAAAGTCTGGGAAACCAAAGTATCTACAGGAGCTTATTATATTGAAATGAGGTTTTTACAGCTTGTGGGAAATGACTGGGAATGAACTATTTTAAATGCACCTACTGGACATTTTAGACTTTACTGAAGTTCATCCTGCTGACAGAGACCCAAGCCCAAACCACAGACTAAACTCAACAAAGAAACTAATGCTAGCTTGTAGATTGAAGCATACTGCATTACCCGGCTGTCAAAAACAGGGTGCAAATGAGGGATCAAAAATATTGTAACGAGATGTACTAAAGCTGTGGGTAATTGAGACGCTTACAATTGCATCAATTTGTTAAGAACTTTTGAAAGCATGTTTTAAACAGTCTCAAGTGTAGCTGCCATTTCCCAGTTCAATTTTTCTTGTGCGTATACTACTCTATGTGTTTTACTGCTGTACTGTATACTCTATAGGCTAATGTACAGATTTATATTTTTACATAATGTAATATGCAGCATACCCAAAATACATTAGTGTTATTTCAGCGCAATGATTTATATTTAAAATACATCAAAACTGTAAATGTATGTGTGAGCAATTTTACTGTATTGGTTTTAAACCCGACTCCTCCTTATGTTGGATAAACAAGTCTGGTTTAGCAAGGGGCTACTGTACAATTAAGAAAAACTTGTTGGGGGTGAAGGTTGGGGCCACACTATAGAATCCGATGAGATTAAACTGCCTTTCATTTATACATACTTATATATATATATATATATATATATATATATATATATATATATATATATATATATATATATAAAACAGTATTAAAATAGCTAAAATGAAGACAGAACAGAATGCATTGTACAGATGACGTTTACATTTAACAAAAACAATGTTATTTTGATTTTTGCACTGTTGCATGTAGAGACTTTATTCTTCAGGCACCTTCTGCTGCAGCAAACCACAACTCAACGCCCGCTGTTTTATTTGAAAAAAAATGTTGCACAACTTTTGTTAAGATGACACAAATAGTATTTAAATTAGTATATTGCGGCTCTCTTCAATAACATATTTTTTCTTAGTACATATGATGCACTATTGCGATGTTTGCCCTGTGACTGGCCCATCTTAGTACATCTACCCTTTATTGGCATTGCAAATGCCCCTTTATGAAAATATCACCTTAACGGTGACATGCTCTATGGAAATGAACATTGTTGAAGAGCGACATGATATGAATAAGTAATTACAGAAAGTGGCAGCATAAAATCATATTCCGAACTTACTAATTTCATAAGTCATGTCTTATCTTTGGAGCGCAGTAGAAAATAGGGCCCAGCGATCCTGATAGTACCTCTTAGGTTGTTAATGTTTTGGGGTGGAGGCACTGACCCAGGGAATAAAAGCACAGCGATCCAGTGAACATCAAGCCACCTGCATTCACAGCAAACTCACATCCAGGAGGGCCATGTGTCATCAGCTGTTTGCAGCACATTTACACTCAAACTTGTGTCCCTTCTTGTTGGGACTCGCTGCAATCAACAGAAGAAATGAAAGCTGCGGAGGTGTTTTGTTATCCAATTAACTGAAGGAAATTGGACAGCTTGTCAACATCCACCAGGGCCCGTATACTCTCAGGCTGTTTCGATCGCTGTTCTTTCTCCCCCCCTAGGCCTCTACCCTTCCCTGTAACCCCTTTCACATTTTTCTATATATATATATATATATATATATATATATATATATATATATATATATATATATATATATATATATATATATATCCCTTTTATCCCTCTCCATCTCATTTTTCCACTCACTCTCACTCCAAGGTATCTGAAAGACTAATTAAGAGGTGATAATTGCAGCAGTTCATTGATACATACAGGGGAGTGCAGCATACAGTACATTACAGGGACATAACAATGCAGTCAGTATGTAGCACATACTTTGGTGTACAAATGTCCGTCAATCATGGTCCGCAGATATGCAAACATTCCTGCTGTCTTACGTGCAC
The DNA here is from genome assembly GCF_017654505.1 of Polyodon spathula. NCBI lineage: Eukaryota > Metazoa > Chordata > Actinopteri > Acipenseriformes > Polyodontidae > Polyodon > Polyodon spathula. Next base: position 13,945,286 of record NC_054559.1, read on the forward strand.
TGGAAAACAATGCATGTTTAAAAATAAATAAATAAATTTATGTTTCAAAGTGCTGTATTCTATCAGATAGTCTACCTCTCTTGCATAGAATAGAATAGAATAAATAGAATTCTAGGATAAAATTCCAAACCGTTTAGACACAGAGGCTTAAATGTAGTTCTAAAGCAGCTGCGATGTTTGCAATACAAAGCAGAGTATTTATTTGTCTTACAGATGGCTGGAACACGCAGCTGGAGCCGGAGCCTCTCCTTTGAAGATGCCTGCAAATTAATATTTCAAAATGTCATCAACCCTAAAATAAAATATTGATAAAGGAGGAAGCTTGTATTTTCATGTGCAAATGTCAGAACCAGCCAGAGCAAGAAATAGTTAAACTCGTCAGGCAGAACAGGTATTATGGATCTAAACTACAAAGATTTAAACAAACTGAACCACCCGGGGGTTTGACTTGGTGGGCCCCCAACCCCCCTCCCTCAGTGGGGGGGTGGAGGGAGGCTAGTGTTAAGGCCAGTTTGATGTCAACGACACTAAACATTTAAGTTGAGGTCACTGTCTCCTGAGGTCACTGTCTCTTAAGCTGGGTCCACACCTGAGCGATCAGTTGAGCAACCGAGTCACTTACATGTGGATGTCCCTGCAACCAGCTGCAGGAGAGCCAGGATCTACATTCCAATCAACCTCCTGAGCGACTTCTGTAGACATAGCGATCATGTGGTAAACGGTTTCATCCAGCTTTTACGTGATTTTTTTTTTTTTTTTTTTTGGAATAGAGCATTTAAAATAACAACAGTTGAAAAAAATATTACAGTCAACGCTTCCTTGTTAATTACTGGACACATTACGACCTGACTAAAAAAAGTGTCACCTCAGTTATCGTAATACACCAGTACATTTTAAAATAAATTCGGAAAAAACCTGAAGCCTACGTCAAATCCCATAGCTGAGCTTGATAATCACCTTTCCTGATTTACTGAATAAAGATTCAACCATATGTTGATTGGTATCCAATTAAAAAACAGTTATATAGTAGGGTACTCAAACTTTTGTCCACTAACTGTAGGTCCCCTATAGTCCATAAAGATATATTGTAGCATTGCGTGGAAATGAAAGAGGATCACACAGGATTGCAGGTTCTCTGCACGGTTTATTAACACAGAACACATAAACAGTAAAGGACCACCGTCTGCCGTCAAAGTAAACCAAAACAATAAAAATAAAATAAAAGCAAGTAGCAAGCACTGTCGTGGTCGTGTGCCACAGCTACTAATTGCAATCTCTGGTATTCTCCTCCTGCTCTCCTTGAGACCACCTGTCTCAGCAGCAAGGTCTCAGCAGCAATCTCAGCTCCACAGCACTCCCCATTTCTTTCAACATCAGCCTGTTGGTTTCCTCCTCTTTACAACCAAAACCCTTCTACCGTTTTTTACCGCTGCCAGCTCGAGCGCCGTTCTTTGAACCTTCAAGACTCTGGAGTGTTCATTTGCTCCAGTGCCGCTCAACATCCAAATCAGCAAAACAAGTCCTCCTAGTTAGTGCAGACTGCCGAGTTGTTACGATATATTAAAAAACAAACATACGTGTACATTGTCGTGTTTAAAAATAAATAAATCAGGGTTGACAACCTTCTTTTTACTGACATACAGATGTACAGTGGCCTTTTCTTTACAGACACAATTTTTTTTACTGACATAATTTAAAAAAAATAATTAGAAACAATAAAATACATTATAAAACAGGCTAGTTTTATTTCTTATTTACTTATGGTCGCACATGGACACATTTGCACACTGGACTACGGTATTTGCTTTGTTGGTTTTTAACAGCAGTCTTGATAGTCAGAATGTCTGTAGACAGTCATTAATTAGTCTGTTTTGACAAGGGTCAGCTCAGAATAAAACTTGGTTTAATTCTGCAGTACTGTGTGGCAAAAATACAATATTTATATTAATGGCAAACTTGGCAAGTGTAGGAAAAAGTGTCTCTCCCCTAAGTGCAGACAAGAGTGTAATTTGTACCAGTTTTCATTGGCTGCCAGATCCCGTTTAGTCAAGTCAGTCACTTTCCATTGGTAGGCTATCCAGAACATTTCCAATAACAATCTGACTGTCCATACATTTATGGGCGGTTGGCAACCTTAAGTCAAATGCAGTTTAAAGTGGTTTACTTCTTTCTCAATCGCCAATACAGAAACAGCAGTTAGCTTTTCGTGTTTTACTGTTGTTGTTTTTTGAGACGCTGCATTAAACTTGTTCTCTAGAGGGTCGTGGACAGGGTTTTTTGGCGGTTCGGGGCTTTCAGCACCTGACGTGGAGGACTGTGACGAATTTCCGATTTTTAAAAATCTTTGCCGCTTGCATTTTCCTTCTTCACGTTTCTTGTGTTTATGCTTTGCCTCCCCCCCCCCCCCCCCCCCCCCCCCCCCCCCGAAAGAGATAATTGTTTGCTGTATTCAAGCAACATCAAACTGACTGACCCAGAATTTACTTTCGTTGGGCGAAAGTGAGCGAGAGTAAGTTCCGGGTCAGCCAGTTGTGTGAAAACAAAATGAGAATACACTGCCTCGGTTCGAATGTCAGTGAGTGGAGTTCTGCCAGTTTGCGCGGAATTTCGTATCTGTTTGAAATAAATAAATAAAAGGTTTATGTTTTGAATAAGATAGCTGGCACAAAAATAATACATTTACTCATATTTGCAATTTTATTTCTTTATGTGTGTGGGCCTGCCTCTGGCATCTGATCACCAACAGCTTGCCCTGGTGCTGATGCCGGCCCTGGTACAACCTCCCCAGGCAGAAGTTACAACACTGATTGCATGTGCTCCTGCATGGTTGAAAAATGTCCCATAATTGCCACCTGGAATTCCTTCTGGGAAGCTATAGATGAAAATCTGTTCTGTAGTCAGTACTCCTGAATTGCCCACTTTTAAAACTGTACCATGCCACACCAGCAACCTGCCAACCTGAAACTGACTTGCAACCTAGAGCTGCAGCTTTTAGACATTCTAAGGTAAAACTTCAAGACAAGTATTGTAGGTCAATGTTAAGGCATCAGTGTGTCTATTAATGAGTATCAATGTGATTTTTAATTTTAACGGAATACCTGTTGGGGAAATTGTTTGCAAATAAATTATCCCGCGAGAGAATTATCTAACTATGCCAGGCAGTGTTGTAGTATTCATGAGACACAGTCTCTCTGTCTCTCCTTCACAGCACAGAAGCCTAGACGCTTAGCTATTTCCTTGTGATAAATGTAACTGCGCCGGCCGCCAGCATGTGCCACACTCCGTAATGAGGATGGATTGGGCTTGTGTGCTGGTGATCAGATTGACTATGCAACACGCTACTGCGGTATGAACCCACTGACTCCACTACTGCAGCAGTGAGCTGCAGTCACGACAGCCCTGCGCCTGGCAATGGGACCCGAGAGATGAATCGGCTGTCTCTGCTGCAGGAATCAATAATGTTCTCTGACAGCCGGGGTGTCCAGCCAATGGAAGGGGTGGGGCACCAATATACAGCATGAAATGTCACCCCAAGTCAGGCTAACAGTCAAGGGGGAGGCCCCTCGTGCATACACTGTCACACTGTCCAGTCAGTGATGATCTGTCTCTGACTGCAAATAATGCCCCTGTTAGGTTTGAGAGCCTTACAGAATGATTTTCAATGTCAGTTCACAAAGTGGACCCCGCAGTGACAATGCAGTGCTTCTGGACTGTGGACCAGCCTGATGATATGATAGATCAGCCCTCGGTAGAATGGTGCTACAGTGGCAAATTTCAGTCCTGTTTACGCAGCATTGTGTGAGCCCACATCAGGAGCCTTGTGTAGGTGACCAAGATCCATGAAAACAAACTCAAATGGGAAACGATCCAGAAAAGTTTCAGAAGGAGTTGGTAATAATCAATGAATTATATATTATATGATAGACTGGTTAGCAGAGTGGTCTGATATTCAGACTTGGGGGTAGGGTGAGTTATAAATTACAGCTGAGGACAAAGGGAGGTACTCTAGCCTAGTGGTAAGAGGTGGACTTTCTCTAGTATCCAAGGTTCAGTGTGAACCAAATGTATTAACTAGTAGTTAGTGCTGAGAGACTGAAAGGTCGTGTGGCCCTAGTGGTTAGAGATAGGGACCGGAAGGCAGTGTGGCCCTGGGGTTAGAGCTAAGGGAGTATTAGGCAGTGTGGCCTAATTGTTATATCTAATGTTTAGGTTTGAATGACTGGGAAGCAGTGAGGCCTTGTGAGTATAGTGGAGGTACAGTAGCTACTAGACAGTTTGTCAATTGCTTTGCAGCTCCAAGGGGATTACAACTACATTGAGTTATAATTAATTTGAAGTTGTTAATTACAAGTAGGGATTTTCATTTGGTTGAAAACAGCATCCTCGTGTTTTATCGATGTAGCAGTGTTCTTTACTGCCACACTGTAACCAGCATTTTGACTTTATCATTTTGGTGGTAATCCTTGTTGTCAGTAATGTTAAAGCATTAGTACTTTTCCAAGCGAGCTCAGTTAAGATTCCACACCTGCTTTCCGATCTGACCCAGTTTCTCTGCAAAACACATTTTGTTTAAATTTAATTAGATTATGCTGTCAACAGCTTCATTTGATTAAAAAAATCTAAAGTAAAATCAGATTATATGTAAGAAAAAGTCTAGGTGGCCAAACCTGCAGTGAAGCTGCTCAGTCTAATCACCATTGAACAATGGCTTTCCCAGTAACTTGGTAAAAAAAAATAATTCAAGCTATTATAGATGGATATAGAGATAAAAATGTATACCAAATGCTCAGTGTGATACTAAAATGTGGAACTGCCAACACACTTCTGTAATAACGATCCTGCTCTCTCTCTCTCTCTCTCTCTCTCTCTCTCTCTCTCTCTCTCAGCTGAATAGTACAGAAGAGTTTATCAGGATGGTACATTATTCATGAGTCTGCCAAGCCACTGATAGTGAGGCACACATGAGATTGAACGGTGTGAGAGAGAGTGAGAAAGTAAGGGTGAGAAACCAGATTGTGTGACAAGGCTGAGAATACCGCTCACTGCATGTGAACCACAATCCTGTTGCATTTTATTCTAAAATATTATTTGCTGGTGTTGAATCATATTTTTTACATTACTTATCCTTCAGTATTTTAACGGAAAATAGACCTTATTTACTGTCTTCTTTACTTATGGTAATTCTAGGTGTTGGAACACAAGCCCCACTTGAAAACAACCATGAACTGAAAACGTTGGGGCAAAGCACTTGAGCGGAGACCATTAGGTATCATTTTGATGGAACAGTTCCTGTTTAATAAAACACAGTCAGGTCTATTGAATAGATCTAAACAGGGGTGTACATCTATATAGAGCTGATGAGATTGAGACACCAGCCCGATATTTTAAAACATGAAAATGACACCATAATAGTACTATTCTATCAATGACTCGTACCATGAGATGCCATTAAGTACTGCCATCAAAGATCATTATGCAAGGGACATTACAGTTCACTGTTATTAGCTATATCAGCAGTTATAAGCTTTTAATATACAGTATTTTTTTCCCATTGAGAACTAAATTGCAATCAGCCTTTTTTTATCTGAACAAAGCCATCTATAACACTAGAACCACTGCATCTAAGAAGCATACAATAAACACATTTTATCCATAATTCAATGACATCAATTTATACTACATACAGCCAGTTGATGCAATTAAACTGTTCCTCTTTATGAGAAGCATGTATTTCATTTCTACAGGACATGTATTGCCTTTGCCTATTGTACTGTGTCTGCTGTATTATGGGAAAGATACCAGGCAATCGCTGGGCTCATAAGAAAGTAAAAGCCTGGGGTGAAACAAGTTCATTCTGTTAAAATCTGCTAGGTCACCGCTTGAAAAATAACCAAACTATTAGGGGTATGTGGTACAGCGAGATACAGCTAAATCTAAGAGAACTAACTACTGCTAGGAAAAAACAATTCCGGTAGCTTGAAACTCAAGGGCTGAGTGATTAGCTTTATACTAGGCATCTTATCTGCTAATAACTTTTCTTTGTTCTCCGAGACAACTTTGTGAAGTTGCTTTCAAATAGTTACAGTAGATAAACACTGGAAGATGCAGTTACTAGAGCATCTTTAGTCTTTGTTCCTACTTGCCTTGACAATAAGGATCCATAATGGTTTTTGCTTGCTCTTAATACATGATCTTCACTGGCACTGCAGTGACTCTACAAAGGCAATATAATGGAACTCTACTACGAGGGCGTGGCAGCTACAATAGTCTTGCATGTAGAATAGTACAATAGTTTTACCATTTCTGCAATCTGACATTACTGTTATACTGTATTGCAGTGGGATGAAATGATAGACCCTGGTCATTGCAGTTCAGTACCAAGTTAGTTCATATTTAGCTGAGGTCTGATTGTTCAGCTCAGAGCTGAGCTTTCCATTTTTTTCACCATCAATTGCAATTCGGAGATGATTCTGTCCTTAATTTGCTCCCTTGATCTGTGATGCTCGTCACTTATCTACCCAGCTTCCTTTCAGAGGGATCTAATCACATTGTGCTAGCTCACAGACACCTCAGGGGCTTGTCAGGCTCCTTTGCATTGTTAACGCTACACAGACTCAGTATGTATTCTATGAGTATGACTGTTGCTGTGTGTCTTTCTGTATTGTGCACACTAGCCTGTGACAAATGTATTGGCTGTCCATCTCATAATGGTGTCTCAATGTATAAGGAGAACAACGCAGCTGCCTAAGTTAAAAAATTAATTTTAAATTGAATAGGTCAAAGGTACATCTCAAAATGTCACAATGTTTTACTTTTCTGGAGTTCCAATGAAGACACTATTTATAAAAAGACTAAGTTTAATGCAAAAGTATTCAGTTTAGCCCAAACTTTTACTGTTGTGGGAATGTGTGACAGAGAGCGAGTGAATCCTAATCAACAATCTCCTTCTCGATCTGTGAGGGCACTGTATAATCGGAGCAGAATTCCCCATATGGGATGGTTCGGCAGTTCATTCAAGGGTCAGCTGGAAGCTGGCCATCCAGGAAGGAGGCGGGGCCACGATACCAGAAGTCATTTCCTTAATGAGATAGGCAATGTGTCAGTCACGGATTGGAGTAGACGCGATTGCTCGCGCCTCCGAAAGAGGGCGTGGCAGATGGTATTTAGGGGAAGTGGTCTCAACAGTCTATTTCTTTTAATGTGGTTACCACTAGGACCGAGAAAGGAAGTGATCAATTTGTGAATCGTGAGTGAAGTGTTTGTTTTGTAACTGTGAATATTTGTCTTTGCCAGACGGCTAACATGAATCTGGGAGCCAGCGATAAACCCGGACTGCACTGCACCTGTGTACAAACAATCACCACTGTTTAATCACTGCACTTCCACCTACAGCACTCACTGTCTGGAGATGTGCAACCCCTTGGTTTATACGAAGGCAATACCTTTAGTTGGGTAGAGCCAGCATTATAATTTAAACAGTCAAGCCGACCACGAAAGAAATAAAAATAACTTGAACCGTGTATTTTGTGTCTGTTGTTGTCTGGAGCACCTGCATCACCCCTACACCTGCGCACTGCCACCCATATGTTCACAGAATGGAGTTGCAAATCTTGTCTTACAAGTAGAGTACAGAGTTGAGTAACCGGATCATCACCTGGTTGCCAATAAAATAATGTATTTGTTTATTTCAGGCCACAACTGGCAGTCTTATGTGGTTACTCGCATTTAAAGCAATGGTCCCATCCCCCCAGAGTCACTGGGTTCCATGATATATCACTTGAAGAGCTTTGGGGCTTTTGGGAATTAATAGCATAATTAATTCTGTATTCAACCATGTGTCACTTGCTCAAATGGCTGTAGTATTTTTCATGTTGTGACATTTTCAAACATAAATGCTTGCATTACAAAATTAAAAATTGATCCCTACATGAATAGATGTTTTCTGAAGACAGAGCAGCAGATCGACATTCAGACAGACAGACAGGCAGGCAGGCAGACGGACTGCAGTCTGATCAAACGTGTTGAATGTTTCTTTTCTTGAGATTAGGTTGCTTGTAAATCATACAGCTCATGAAAGTCAATGGACAAAAGCTATAGCCAAGCATTTCTCTCTCCTCAGGCAAAGCACACAGTAATTTCATTTCTAATGTCTGCTGCCTGCCGGTTTGAATGGTATATAGAGGGTGTAACCACTTGATTAGAAACTATTAGGAAATAAAGCAGTGTTATGCAAAGGAGCTGAACGCGACATGTTACGGAATAGGCCATGTTGTATATAAGGCCTGGAGCAGTTAGCTGTTCATTAACTGGCAATAAAATGCATATAAGCAAAGACTGATCAGTGTTTGAAAGGGACAGGATAGTGCATCAGTAACTTGACTAAGCATCTGTACACAACACAACAAATGCTACGGGAAATCAAGCACCACTGAGCCATGCATCCCACATGAAGCAGGCTGTAACATTTGAAAGATGGCGAGAAATAGGAATGCTGGTAGCGAGTAAGCTGTGGAGCACAGGATTGATTTTCACCAATTAAAGAGGTTGGGGCCACTCACTGTAATAAGGCACACACCTGTACACAATGGGAAATGCACAACTTCTGTGGAGAACAGCAATCCACACAAACTCAAGCAGCTGTTTTTTTTTTCACTTGCTTCACTTGGAATTGTAAGTTAGCCCAATCAACACCAATGACCCTCTCTGGAGGAGAACTTACCAGAATAATCGATAGTTGTAAACAGTTAATGAAGAAAAAATAATATATAGTGAACTGGCCAAAGGGGATTTATGCTTATTTAGAAGTATGAAGAAATAGTTAATAAACATAACAAGTTGCAGAAGGTTCAGAGATAGTCCCCAGGCCCCTTAAGAAATTCTGAAGTGTTTAGAAATATCAAAGAGTGAGAGAATTGCTCTGAAGAGAATCACACAACGAGCACACACAGCTGCAGCCCTTCACTGTAATTGGTAGCACAGCAAACTGAACTGGTTTCATGACACGCTGTGATAACACATTTTTAGGCTCTGGGTTTACAGTGTGTTTGTATCTGTATAACAAAATGCAAAACAAAAACACAGTTTATCGATAGCAAATATGGAACTGCAGTCTGAATGGAGTATGAAATGAGTACATAGTGTACAGTAACCAAGTGCAACACTTGCAGGGGTTTAAAGTGAAGGCAATGGTCAATGATTTGGCAGGCATGGCAGAGACTTTCCAGTTTAGCAAATCGCATTGGTTGATCATTGCAGAACTAGGATACTATTAAAATAGCAAAGTAGCCTGAAGACACAACACAATGGATTGGAACAGATATTGCTTAAAAGCTACCGTACCTGCAGGACCACAATTGCACAACTTTCAACTACTTCCAAATAGGTAATCCATTTATATGGGTTCTTCATGAGGCCATTGAACAACAAATAAGTTCAAACTTCAAACAAAATAGGAGATAGCTACAGCTACAGCTACGAACCTGCCATATGTAAACAACAGTAACAAAATCATGTTTGTGTAAAAATTAAATCAGGGCATGCTTTTTAGTTATTTGTAAAATGAAGGGTTCCAGGTAGCATGAAATTTCTTGGATAAAGCCTAATCACTTGCAATTCTAAATTTCCAGTGTACGAATGTAGTATCGTTGTGAACATCAGTTCTCAATTAGTTCCATTTTCATAGTAGTACATAATATAGTTTCCCATCAGAATAATGAAACCATTTTATAATGACATCGTCCCAAAAGACCCATGTATGGCTACGAGAAATAAGCAAATGCTAGACTGACTACACATCTCTTTTAACCCGAAATCACAGCAATGACGCGTTTCCTCTAAGATTTACCCCTTTGTTGCGATTAATAAAGTATACTGGACAATCAAGTGCTTTTTTGTGAGTTTTATTTTTGGAGCATTTTTAAATGGGATCTACTTTTTTATTTAATTTTCTCTTTCACTGTATTGTTATGATAACCTATTCTAAGTTTGTTAACTGCAAAAAATATTAAAGAAATGTAATGTATCAAATTACATAAATACAACTTGCTTTCTGATTTGTTTTCAAAGAAAAAGTTTATTTGGTACTTAATGAGTTAAACATTATTTAATTATTTGTTGACTCAACACCAGCAAGATGTCTATGGGATCTCAACAGTGAATCATTCTTATGTAAATACAGTATATTTCTTCAAAGTATCATGCTTCTGATTGTGTCTTTAATGGTTTTGCACTTCAGAGGAACCTGACAAAAGCACAAGGTACAAAAACAAGCTTTCAGACCTTCAATTTCCAAGCAGATTCATTACCTGAAGTTGAAAGAGGTTGTATCGATTCTTTCTGGAATAATAATAATATGCTAAACCTGTTTAGTCTAACATAATATTGCCTTGAATCTTATCTTTCATCTCATTAAGCTAATTTAGCCTTCATTTGTAAGGATTTATGAAACTGATTGCAAAGCAAACATGGAACAGCTTTGGCAACCATTCAAGGTGAAAATCTTTATAAACTTTCTCTTGTGTGCAGTCTTTCACTTCTCTCAGATAATTGTTTTTCTGTTTATTTAAAAATATCAAAAACCATTATTGGAACCCCTGCATACGAAACATATTTCAAATGGCACACATTTGTATTGTTTATTTAAAAAAAAAATGTATTTATTGCATTTATAGGGAGCTTTTTATACAAAAGTATCACAAAGCACTGTACAGCATATATCAGAAATAAAGAACAAAGCACAATTCGTATAGCATGTTACACATACAAGTGCCACAGTCAGACCATTTAAATAACAGTGCACACATAATAACACAAAAGCAGCAATTTTAAATTTACATTAGAACCCACTAAGATAAGAAAGCCATTTTATAAAAGTGCGTTTTTAGTTCTGATCTTGAAAACTGTAATAGTCCTGGCTTCCCTGACAAACAAAGGCAGATCATTCCATAATTTAGGAGCTCTACAAGAAAAAGCCCCAGCTCCCTTGTTGCTTTTGTTGACCCTCGGAATAACCAGCAGCCCTGCATCCTGTGATCTCAGAGTGCGGTTTGGAAGATTCAGGGTCAGTAACTCCTGCAAATAATTAGGTGCTAATACATTCAGGGCCTTGTAAGTTAACAGCAGAATTTTAAAATCAATTATATAATGCACAGGGAGCCAGTGTAAAGAAGCCAAAACAGGGGTAATATGTTCACTTTTCCTGTTATATTTCCTGGAATTCTAGAGGCAGTATTTTGAACAAGCTGCAAGCGGGATACCACACGTTTTGGGACACCAGAAAAAAAAGTGCATTACAATAATCAATTCCAGGTGAAACAAAGGCATGCAATAGTCTCTCAGCATCAGATATGAAATTGGATGAAGTTTGGCTATATTTATCAAATGGTAAAAAGATACTTCAGTAAATTCCCTAATATGAGTCTCAAATGGTAGATCAGGATCAAAGATGACCCTCAAACTCTTAAAAATTTGCCTGAAGAAACCTTAGCTGACCTAGATGGCACTAGGTAAGCAAATGAGGCGTTAGCACCATGGTAAAGTATATTACAATGTGGAATAACTTCTTGTGTACTCAAGAGATATGCAGGTGTGACATGCAGATGGAAAGCTATAGGAATTAGAAGCAGTAAACACTGAGGAACAGTCACAAATCCCTCCAGAGCAATTTCAACACTTTGCAGACAAGTCAGAAAGCTGCACTGTACTGACAGTAAGATGGCAGATTCCTATCTACTATACAGTGCCCTTCACTGCACTGAGAATGCATGAACCCAAGGAAAGCTCTACAGTGTGGGTGGAGTTTGTCCAGATAACTGAAGATATTAACCAGGAGATTTCACAAAAAGAGATACAATTCTTATGAAGCAGTTTGCCTCCTGGCTTACCCTTTTAAAGTCTATGATTGATTGGCTACAGCCCAAATGAAAAACTGTCAGTTTTGTAGCAGTCTGCGGTGGGATCCATCACTGTGATTTACTGGACAAAGGGCTCTGTGTCAAAGATGCAACAGAATTCTTTCTCTCTCCAGCCCTCCTCTTGCTCTGTCACTCAGAGGAACCACCCACAAGTGACAGTCAGTCTCAAATATGACCGTACAGAAAAAAGGCTAACATGTGCAGTTTGTTTACATTTTCAAACCCGGATAAATGAGATAGTAGTAGTGGAGACCAACCAAGACGTAGCTTCACTGCAATATATGAGCCTCAGTGCTTTTCCTCTGTCGGGTAATGTGGATTTCCTATTGGCCCAGTTTTGATGGCTGAAGTGTAGTGCTGGCTCCGAAGATCAGTCTATTTGCAGCCCACCTGACCCCAAAGTATGTGTGACCAATTTTTTCTTTCAAATTAATAAATAATAAATCTAAGCCAATTGGGGGAAACAGTATTTTTTTATGTTTCAATGCATTCATTAATAATGCATCTTGTTTAACAGTATATAACGATTGATAAGATCCTTTTTTTTTTTTTTTGCAAAACGTGATTTCTCCTTGTTATGCATGTTATGCAACCATGCAGAGTGTTTATTCTCCCCCCCCCCCCCCCCCCCCGAATAAATATTTAATTAACAGCAGCAGTAACTGAAACATCAGCGGTGGGAGACTTTACAGAATTGTCTGCATGAAGCACCTGGACACAAAAGCTTACTTTCCATCTGAATGCAGCCTTTCAGAACGAAGACTTCAAAACAATTCACAGCCTAATGATTTTAGAATGATTTGCATTTGTGCTTGTATAAAGGTTACATGCACACAACTCTGCTATCCTAACTGTTAATTAATTCTTATAATAAATACACATATCTAGGATGGTTCTGGCTTTTCAGTTCCATACCACATCATGGATCGTTATTGCTGTGTTACACTGTAAGTGCAGTAGATTGTCCATTTTGAAAAAAAGCTCTGAAACAAACCTGCCTGCAACTGGCTCCAGATACATCTCCAGTATTCAGAGAGGTGTCAGAACAGCTGGCTTCAAATTACAATTTCTCTGTGAACTGTCCCCTAACCTTTAAATGGCTAGGATGTTAACAATGAAATGAAAAATTACAGGTACGTCATTCCACGCCACCCCCCCCCCCCCCCCCCCCACACACACCTAATATCACTTTGGTCAAAAGCATAAGATTAGAAGGTTTACATATAATTGACTGTGTAGAAAATATAGAAATGTCACATTGTATAAAGTATTGAACTACGATGTAATAGACTGTTTACTGAAAATAAATTGAAAACAATTGAAATTGTAATGAACTCTATTGTAATCATTGTGATACCTGCAGATGTATATGAGTTTAAGTTTATTACACCTTTAAAAGTCTTCTCTTGTCCCTGTACTATTTTCATACATCGTACTGAATAAACTGAGTGTACGTGGTTACCAGATAGTGGATAGTAAAACCGTTGCCAATAAACAATACTTTTTGCTGATTCTCCTATGTCCTGAAATAGTGCTTCACAAAATACAGTACATATAAGGATTGAGTTAAATGAAACATGCCTGTTACTCTTATAGTTTAGATGTTGTTTTTTTCTTTCTAGTAAAAACAGGACCATTTCTTTTATTATAAAAGCGTTGATTGGATGTAGATTGCAGTGCCGCAAGAATTTGAAAATAATTGAAAACCCTTGCAGTTGCCTTGAAGTTTAAACATTCCTAAGCGTTATTTCAGACCATTCACATTGCTGTCCTCAGGGAATTCTGCATGAGGAAAGAAAAATGATTGGAGCTAATGACTGTTAACAATCAGTCTTCTAAATTAATTTTAAATGACATACTTTACAAGCTACTTTTTTCTTTCTTTTCTTAAAGAGCAAGGTGCACACTCGTTATAATCGCATAAACTTTGTCCATTCTGTAATGGAAGTTTGCTGTGCTTGTGTTACAGGCATGGTTTACTGTATTTACTTGTTTGGCATTTCTTATGTGAAATCAATTCTGATTCAAAGTAACATTCATTTTGTCGAAGGGAGGAATCTTTTTGTAATAAAAACAGGTCAACAGGTCAGCAGACTCACTAGTACAAACCCGGAAGTCCAAAGTGATCTATAATCTGAACGACAACATTGCATGCTGATTATCACTATAGAAACCAAAATGAAGCATCAGAATTCCATGCCAAGTATGTAACACATTGCAGCTGCCTCTATATTTTGTTTAATATTCAAAGAACTGTAAGTAGCTTTATCTGTTTGGTGTTTATTTCTGAAGTGTCCCCAAACAGTGTAATAAATCACTCACCTTATAGATTACTTTGAGGCGACTGGGCATCTTCATTGAAACATCATGTTAATTATGTAACATCATGTCAATTGTGGCACAATTCTCCAATAATGAGCTAGGTGGCACATGCTTAATAGCAAATCAATTTGACTTAGATTACTACAGGCCTTTTGTATCACTACAAGCAGATTAGACACACCCTTCCTAGTAGTGAGGCTGCATTGCCATTGAAAGCCATTTGGTAAGGGTGGGTGCCAGCTCTTTAGTCAATGTTAGGGTGCTGAGTGACTGTCCTGGAGAGCTGAGGATAGAGTGTGTTAGAGCTCATTAAAATTAATGCTGATGGTGCTGGGGAGATAGCAATGTGTGCAGTACATGGGTGCCAGTTTCTAGATATCCAACCTTGGAATTATGATACAGTCAGCTTGATGGAAATAATAACAGATATAGGCCTGTAATCATGTTTTTGTCTGTTTTATGCCACTAATAAGGAGATTACCATTTAAAGTTACAAAAGGTAATTCCTCATGAGTGGCATAAAACTAGATTCCAGGCAATAACCTATTTCTACTACACGGCTGTTATTCGATTTTCTTAAAATATGTTTTGATCATGCATTATTTATAAAGGATTATTGTGTACTACTATGTAGTGTTCCACTGCATTGTTAGCTGTTAGCAGGTAACCAGGCAACAGGCGCAATAATACCAGATTATAGAAATATGATTAAAAATCAAAACACTAAACTAGCAAACTCTGCAAATTTGCAAATGTATAATATAGCCATACATATCCATCAGCAGGATGGGTTATTATGGCACGAGCCAAACAATTGTCTACTTAACCATTTTAATCTATAAAAGAAAGTGACTTTGTCACTGAATTTCCTAATATAACCTGCAATAAGAAATATATAACTGTAAATTAATAATTCTTTGAACATTACATTTGGATACATGAATATATCTAGTGTGCTATTGGGTTTAAGGTGATTTGATTTGAGCTGTCTAGAGTAGGATCTTCCATAGCAGACTCAGATCGGATAATCTTATGCGTGAGGCATGAGTGGGGACAATGTCTTATCCTGGAAAATTACACCATCTCTGAATACTGCCATATTTCACATACAAAAGAGTTAAAAGTCAAAGCAAGCAAGCTGTTTATTCCTGAAGCTGGCTCTTTTCCTGAGGCAGATGAAGTCATTCCTATGATGACTGGCCATGCCCATCCTTGCGGTGCAGAGACGTCCCAGGACCACTGCCGCCCTGACTGTTGGGATGAAAGGGAAGCCGCTGGTCCTGGAAAGGTCAGTGTTCATGTGGAGCCACCCCTCAAAGGGGAGAGAGAACTAACGGAGAGGTTATAGTTGGAAGGATTATAGGGATCAAACAGCTCCTACACAGTATTTCTATCTTTCTTCTACTCTCTTGACAGAATGTGTCACATACCTGGGAAAGGTCATGGCCAGCATTCATAAACTAGATTTTTTGCTTTTGCTATTATAGGGTACTTTTCAAAATAATATTTTATTATATTTCTAAATAATGTATTGAAGCTCAAGTACACAAATGCAATGAATCTGGTAGTCTAAGCTTATCCCCCAAGGAGACCTTTCACAATGGGTCTTTAAATTCTGCAAAATTTTAAACATGTAATATTTTCCTCACCCAACCTTTTTGCATACGAAAGCCAGTATTTATTTGATCATTCCAAACACTAATTAAAATACAATAACCAATTTTTGCAGCGGTATGGATTCTTACATATTTGAATCTCAAATCATTTTTCTGCTAATTTAGCCTGAAGCTGTACAGTTGAACAGTATTCTGAAATTGGTAACTCATTCCAGAATTGGGGTCAATACTTTTTTTTTTTTGCCACATATTAGGTGTGATAGCAAATCCTTCCTCGCAGATCTTACATGTATATCGCTTCATCTGGATGAAACAGTTCTTCTACCGAGCTTGCGAACAGCAGTCTACTTGCTTTTATCCAAATTTAGGGAAAGTGATGAATATAGATTACAATGACGCTTTCTCTTTAATTTTTTTTTTTTTTATTATCTAAGGAGCACAAAGTGAAATGTAATCTCACATGCCCGAGGCACTTACACTCCATTCTCAGCTCTCCAGCACTGGCATTATCCTGCACCTTAATAATAAACTAATCTAAACACTCCATTTCAATTCTCCGCCTCTAATATTATCCTGCACCTTGTTATTAAGACCCAAAACACAGAAGAACACACACGAACATAGAAAACACAGAAAGTGAAGATGACTGACAGAGGTACTGTAAAAGTGATCTCCTGTTAGATTTCAGAAGATAGACGCACTTACAGTAAGCATTCCTGCAAGCTTAGAGCCCATGCTTCCCCCTGAAGGATCCACAGGGAATGTTTGATGTCACATGAAATTAATGACAATGCTGAGTGCCAATTTGTCATTTTCTCTCTCAATCTACAGCAGTATTATATATGCATATGCAACACTACCCTCTGAAAGCATGTTCAATCACTAGCCTTCAGCCGTGATTACAAAATAAAGTTGATCTTGAGAAATCTATCAGAGTCTGGAAACACATCTCCCCTATTTCTTATTACTGGGCTATGCAAAGGGAAGAGCAATGCCATGTCTTTTTTTTTTTTTAAAAGGAGTGAGCAAAACACAAAATAAACAATCTTTGTTCAGTGAGACAGAAAGTGTTGAGTGGGTTATAAACGACTGTTTTTAATGTGCAATCATGTCCTGCTCTTCACTAAACAATGGCTTGGCAGAGGTGGTGTGTTCCAATGGATATCATTTATCAAGATCAATTATGTTTAATTATACAAAACACACATACACAGTAATATTAAAAAAGGTAAAAAATATATATATTTACAAAATGTAGCTAGTATAAAGTATCCCTTTAACAATAAAAAATAAAACACTCCTCAGATAAAAGTCTTTAGCGACTGTACGTGTGCCTGGGCTGTGCTTTCTAGGACATCAGTCAATGTTAATACAGATGAGAGTTGCCCGCTCTCATTTTCAATTCTAAAGTCTGAAGTTTAGGTCCCTGGAGCCTGCAGCCTCTATGCTCAGGAAGCCTGCCAACTCCAGCAATTCAATGAGTTCATGTTCTCATTAGCAGCTTCTTTTGCGTTCACACACACACACACACACACACACACACACACACACACACACACACACACACACACACACACACACACACACACACACACACACACACACACACACACAACCCCTCCCCCCATCAGTGTTCTGCTTTCAATAAATAATTAGGTCTCTGCTACCAATTCTGAAAGTGTTTGCATGGCAATTTAAGTTGGCGAGCCAATTTCGGCACTCAAGGGCTCCCTCCCTCTCTTTCCTCTACATGTTAAAGATAGATGGGATGTTATTCCAAAATCAGCAACAGGAACTCCTCCTAAAAACTGGGTCAGTTGTGACAGTGGAATTGAAAAGCTCCCTTATTTCCACATCTCTGCATCCACCTGCTGGACCTCTGCTGAAAATTACAGCACCTGTTTTTTGTTTGCTTTTTTTTTCTTACAGGTTACCAGGCGTCTACAAAAACCACAGAACAATTTCTAAGCCACATCTAAAGCTGCACAACATCTGGAAAATGACACTCAGAGACTTTTCAAAGTGCAGAAAAAAGTACTGTATATATGTTTTAAATAACACATGAGTTAAAGTTTTATTAGCCAAGTGGTAGGGAAATTAAAGCCTTTTCAATGTAATTAGCGGGGCAGTTTTGCTCTTGAGTGAAATAATTGCAAACAAAACAAAGCCCTATGACTGACTAAGTAAAGGCTGGCTGAATATTTAAGGAGCGTGTGTGGTGCTGCTGTCATCTGCTGGACAGACACTGCAAAATGGAAGCACCTGATGTAAAATATCTGCCAGGTTTGTTTGTATAAATGACGGATTCATTTGTGATGTGTCCCTGACCTTTAGTTTGCAGTATAATTAACAGGGTGGAGGCATAACATGAGCCAACGACCACACACACCACAGGTAAGGATCTAATCCACTCTGGAAAAGTGGTTTTCATGCTTATACCCTCATCTCACCAACAGGAGTCAGATTCTTAACCACCTGTTACATATACTGTATGAAGGCTAAATCTCCCTGATGCAAATCAGATTCAGACAGGATACGCCAGAGTTAAAGGTTTAGATTGGTGTGTCGTTGAGGCAGCTCGGCTGCCCATACTGACAGCTTTGGTGGGTGTTGCAATTTGTTCAAACCCAGTTACTCTTCATACAGTGGTTGGTAAGATGTTGGAATTGTGGGACCCAATGGATAGAACAAAATGTCAGTAACTTTCAGAGTTCGATAACGCAAAAAGCCTTGACAAAAATCATCGCCCCCCTTTATTTCACAATTAAACCTGGAATAGAAATATTGGTTTTAAAAAAGACATTTCATTACATAGGTTAAGCCACAGTACTCTAATATTGTTACAGATTCTTTCCACTAGTCTGCAAACAAAATGTAGTTTGCAGGACAGTCAATCTTACTTTATATCACTTCTTAGCACCAACTAAACTAAAATCACTTTAAAAATGAAGCAAAACAATAATAAATAGAAAGAAAAAAACAGCAACAATATATGTATGCAATCTTTTTAAAAAGCATTAGTAAAGAACCATTTTGAGCAACATTATCATTGGTGTATCATCCCCCATACTGCAGCCCCTCCTTACTCTATTTCCCCTGAAGGTAGCAGCACACTGTCTATTGAGAACCATCGAATTGTGAGCCATTATGCAAATAAACTTGTGGCTGACATTTGTCTGTGGAACTTAATCTCATGTGCTTGGCAAATAAGGACTTTCAAAGCCGTTTGTATATACTGAGAACCTGTTGGCAGGCTGGACACCTGTGCTCCACATCCTTGCAGCTATCCACACAAAAGGGAATGAGACAGCAGCCCAGACAACCCCTGCCGAGGAACAGATACTTTATCATTTTTTACCCACGAAGAACCATTGTGTTTTCTGTGAACTGCAAAGTTATGATGACAGATTTAATGAAGTCATGTATTTTTTATTATATATATTTTTTTTGTTTTACTGAATGCTGTAACTGTGGGGATCGCTTTGACTTCAAAACTTGGCAAAGCTGTTATTGTGGCATCACTCACAAGCATAATATAATACAACTGTCACATATCTATTGGTAACAGCCTTGCTCTCATTCTTAACTCTTAAGCATCGTTATTGGTGTCTTAACAGATAAGTTTTACTAAACCATTGTGTTTTGTTGGGAGGTGTTTGTAAAGGCTGGGGGGTTAAAGACTTACAAAAATAAACAAATGGTGCCGCAGACAACCCAGGTTAGCAAGCCAGCCTTGTGCTCAATTGTGGTGAGGACTTGTTGCTGGCAGTGGATGCACAGTGTCTGTCCCGGGACATCGCTGAGGGGCTGAGTTATCACTGCAGCCATCACTAGAATCACCCATCAGGCAGGAAATCAAAGAGAGACATCAGAATGTATCGTGCAGTACAGTTCAACTGTACTTTGTGATGGCGCATTCCACTCTGTGAAATACAAGTGTGTTTTGGTTTCTGTTTCAGAAATGCGTAAACCTTGTAAACCTTTATTATTATTATTATTATTATTATTTTTCAAAATGTTATGTCAATCTAATAAACAGTGCCCGTTCTTAAAACCAATTATCATGATTACCTTGATTAACACTGCAAAAAAGATCTCTTGTAATTTACTATGCTTTTACTCTTGCAGAAATAGAGTGCTTACCTAGATTGACTATGGTGCACCATTCTAAGCATAACTGATTCACTTACCTGTTGGCAGCTGTGCTCCTGCAGGGTTTCCATAGGGTGGAGGGGGAGGGTACGTCGTTGGGTTTACCCCTAATAAAGGAACAAATACTCATTTTCAAATACTGATAATTGTATATAAAGGATTTCAGTTACGTAACGTTTACACATGGTAATAGCAGTGCAAACATTCTTTGTATTCATTTTGACCTTGCTAGCAATCTAGATCTTTATTCAATGGCAAGGAAGCTATATAAGTAACGTGCAAAAGCTCAATGAAGTTTCCATGTTTGCTTGGTGAGGGAACTGTTTGAACTAAATGAAAAGACAATACAGAATGTATTTAACCTGCAACATTCACCCTGAAAAACTAGCCGTTGAGATGCTGATTCCACCCACAAATTCCTGTCACTACCGCATAATGAGTTTCCTCGTTTGTAGCTTCTGGGGTTTACTTACAGTCTCAGAACTACATCTTTGTATAGATCTCCTTCCATACCTGGGTTTGTAGGGTAGGGTATTTGCTGACCACTGGGGTAAGCACTCCCTTGATAAGCTGGATAGGGATCATTAGGAAAAGCACGAGAGGTTCCCTTCTCCATCGTCCTAAAGACAAACTCGAAGAAAAAAGTTGGGACTATCAGCATTGTTTTTTTTTTTTTATTATTACTGGTAGCTGAGCCCTTTGTAGACCCCAAAGCAAAACAACATCAAATAATATGTGACAAAATGAACATTAAACAGCAACTACAATAATAAACAAGGCCACAAAAAGCAGCAGGTAATTATAACAAAATGGAGGGACATTAGTTAAGCAGGTCAGTCGAGAGCCGGCACACAGGTTCTGTTCAGAGGCTGAGAACTGCTCTAGAAGATGTCCTTTTGATTCACGATTGAAAGTTCCAGCAAAAATAATGATTGTTTTAACTAAAATGAACTAACAGTTATTCTGATAGTTTATAAGGGGATGCCTACAGTAAACTGGTGTTAAATGTCACATTGTGTTAACTAATTGGTGTCAATTAGAAAATATGTCATAAGGCAAGCTTTATGGGTGCATTATGGTAGGAATGAATACAAAAATTAATAATAATTTTAAAAAATACACAGTATACTGCAACAAGAGGACAAGAGACCATAACATAAGGCTAACTGGAGAGAGAGAAATGTTACACAATGGAACCCCTTAAGCCATATATCCATGAGTTTTAAAAGCAATTAAATACTAGGGAAGACAGCAATGTATTGTTTTTACAACAGGCCAAATACTGGAAATATAATTTTATCTTTTTATGATATAAAACAACCAAGAAAGCAATCTGTTACCATAGAAACAGATAAAGAAGAAACATGTGGTAGTTACAGTATTGTACATCTGTAAATTATTAACTCACCATAGAATAATGTAATTTATGAGAAATTTTATCTTATAGATATATAAATATATATAGATAATATATATATATATATAATCTATAATGTATATGTTATGACATAACAACTAACATTAAGAGATTGATGGTTCTCTTTGAAAAGAAAGAGAAACAGACTAGTAGTTACCTTTAATACGGTTACCATTTCATCTGTCAACATATATGTATAAAATTTTTTTAAAAATAAATAAATAAATAAATAACACACAAGCGCCGGGTAACCAACACATAACTATAACCTGCCTTGAGATTCTAAAACCGAACCTGTATCACAATATATTGCCCAAACTGGGTGTCATATCAAGACTATATACAAACTGCATATTTATTGCATGAAATCCTTTTCTGGGATTTGTATAACAATGTAGACATACTGCCCCTTAAAATCCAATGTCCTATGGTCATGTGACAGGTAGCCAGGCAACCTTAAGCATTGTTGGCTTTTCTTTTTTACAGTCAAGAACAGTTTCACGATCATTAAACTTGATTGAAGAAACAAAAAAAAACAACTCAAACAATAACAACAACCCTATAATTCACGATGCGAAGCTTTGTGAATAGAGTCCACATAGTCATCACTAGGGTATGAAGTTCAGCTGGACCCCAAATCTATCCCCTTTTCAAATTGCTATATTATTTTTTTACTTTTTCTCCTGGATTATGAGTTTTTGAATGTAGAAAGATAAAAAAAATAATACTATACATGATTATATATTTAAAAAAAAACAAAACAAAAAAAAACAGAGAAGGGGATTATCCCAAAGACGTATCATTACTATTAAGTTCACAAAACAGTTGTGTTTCCTTACCTTTAAAAGCTGTGCAGAGTAACCACTGGTGAAATGCAGGGCAGTTTATTAGGTCTCGCTAACTAGTATCACTGGGAGGGGAGGGAGTGACGAAGGGAAGGGATGTTTGTTCACCATCCCATAATAGTCAACAGGGCCATAGCCAGCCATGAAAAATAGCGCAACAAGTTACTACTCAATGATAGTCAACACTTGAAGCTTTCTTGTACAAGATATGGGAAGTGGCCACAATCTGTATGTAATTTTGAGACTTTGTAACATTTGTACAAATCTGTGGTTTTTGATTTTTGGTTATTTGTGTCAGAAATGAGACGTTATTTACTTTTGTGGGAAGCTGACACGCCCATAACTAGTAAAAAAACAAAAAACTGTACAAACATATTAAAATTGTTGACTGGGTGTTTCATTTTAATGAAGTTCTTTTAATCAGTTTGTTTCATAATTTTATTTACTTATTTCAGTTTTTGTTTTGAAAGTCCCATTTTGTGAATTTGCAGCAAGAAATTAAGCGGTAAGAACCATTATGCCATTGGGTCAAATGTGTGTGGTGGCTTTTGTTAAGCTGGACGCACTACACTAAGTTGAGAGCAAAACAAATTATAATTGCAACACCAGTAAGGTGTGCCACCATGGCGTATGAAGTATTAACTTTTACTGGCCTTTATAATATTTTCTCAGTTTATTGGCCTATGTAATATTTTCATTCCTTTAAAACAAGATTACACAGGGTTATAAATATATATACAATTTAACATTGTTGCCCCACCCCCCCCAATAACAAAGCTTTATATAATGAGACATTTGAAGACATTGGAAAACGTAGTGTAGTGTTATTTTCAGGTACGCGGATAAAAAGTGGTACACAGAGCTCTACGCTTGCTCACGCATGTCTAAACAATGCCTAAACAATGTCTGTTAAGAAAGCAGGGTAGCGTCCATTCAAATCTGCTGTTATGCTGTTTTCGGTCTTTACATCTTTTTAAATTGAATTTATTACATGTTTTTCCACAATTAAGAAAATATGCAAATATTTCTCTTTTTTTTTTTAACTTCTGCAACTTTGCGCTGGACTTCTTATTTTGTCTTGTTTATTGTGAATTGTTTTTTCTTTTTAGAGAAATTGTCTGTTTCCAGTTTAAGTTTGCCAAAAAAAAAAAAAAAGGTATAATTAATGGTAAATATGCCTGTTTGACAATAGAAAAACACATCACATTGCAATTGATTGCACCTGTACCAAAATCTCACAGTGTACCACTTGCTAACATTAAACGGGTCACGTTTTGGTACAGGTACCACATTGTGATGATGTACCACTTTATAACACTACACCATTAGTCGAAATTGAATCTGAGTACTGTATATTAAAATACATATGATAAATTACTAGTTCTGAAAATCAAATGTACTGCATATACTGGTTTGTGTTTTTCAATGAAAAATTAAATACAAAAATAATAATATAAATTGATAGAAATATGTCTGAAGCCATGTTAGAAATGCATTATTTGACTATTTGATATTTTAGTTCACACAATTTACATAAAGAAGTAGATAACCTGTTTTGTTTATTTTACATCCGGGAATGATACAATAATGCAGTATCCTTGGAATGATACCTTTCACGCTGCTGCTTCTGTCATTTGATCAATCAACATTCATCTCTGCTTAGCAACGCGTCCTTAGATACTTGTATCCTGGCAACTAAACGCAAACAACGCCTGCTGATGCTTTCGAAGCTAGAACCTTTAATATCAGCGGCAGAAAGGACCATAAGTAAACAGATTGTTTAGTTAATTTGTTTTTTTTACTTTACTTTACTTTAATTTAATTTAATTTACAGATTTAAAATGTCGGCTCAAGTTTTAGTTTCTAGACCGAGGTTTGACACCCAAGCTATGTCCGGGGAACAGCACCCAAAAACAAATGAAGTTGCAGTAAACACAGGAATGTTCTCGTCTTCTGGACTGGCTACTGCGGGTTACAGGACCGCTAAATACACGACCGAAGAGTGGTTCCAGAACAACCAGTCCAAATACTTCCAGGCATTTGCAGACAGGGACAACGCGGAAAACATCAGGCACCAGTCTAAAAAAATGTCCAGCGAAACGGAGGCGACCACGATGAGAGCTCAATCCGATTCCACTAAAAAACTGGGCGAGCGCTTGCAGGATATTTTTTTCTGGAAGTCTGAGTTGCAGCGGGAGATCGAAGACTTGACATCTGAGACTGACCTGCTTCTCGGGCAGAAAACGAGACTGGAGAAAGCGCTGGATGCCACTGAAATACCCCAAGCCATAGCTACTGACAACCTGCAGTGCAGAGAAAGGCGTATGGGATCTGATCTGGTTAAAGATAGTGTGGAGGTCGAACTACTGAATGTAAGGGAAATAGATAGCACAACTTTATACATGCACTAAACTAAACCAGTAAGATTACAGCTTAGACAAGTTAATGAAATCAGATATCCATAAAACAATTTTTACTGTTTAGTGAAACTGTCATTTTCATGAATATCAAAACTGTATTTAACTTAATTCTCTACTATATATATATATATATATATATATATATATATATATATATATATATATATATATATATATACACACACACACACACACACACACACACACACACACACACACACACACACACACACACACACACACTGTGCACTGTACAGCATTTGTTTATTTCATTTACATTAAATACACCAAAATGTATTATTTAAGTAGTTTAACCTAATGAAAATTATAGCATTTAATAAATTAATTGATCCCAAATAGATTAATATTATAACTCACACATCCAGAATGTATGAGAGATAAAACGTGTACTTTTATTTGGTGAATAATGAGCTCTCCTGTTGACCTCAAAGTGTGGGATGACATGATCCGCACACATTGAATGAGGACGCTGTAGTATCATGATGCTTTCAAGCACGTAGCGTGATTAGGCGTAGATGCCGAGTACATCAGCCAGAGGGCAGAATAGCACCATGTACTTGCAGGGAGATAGATAGGTGACAGTAGTTGGGGCAGAAATTTTTAATGTTGGAGAGAATTTAGGTGTTTAGGTAAATCAAAACCGATAGCTACCAGCAACTTTACTTACTGGGAAAAATAAGTAAATAAATATGTTTGAAAGGACATGTATAACTGCAATGTACAAACATTAATAAACAAATAATAATAATAATAATAATAATAATAATAATAATAATAATATAATAATGTACATTTTTGAGATGTACACAATAGGTTTAAATGATTAAAAATAATTAATTTTTTAGCACACTTCAGACAAAAGCCCTTCAGCTGTGTAGAAAGAAAAGTCAACACAGTGCAGTAAACTTGTTTTTCAAGAATTCTGTGGATGATGTCACGATTACAGCAGAATAAAATGTTCATTCCTCTTTTGAAGATAAACTCCCTCATCACTTACTATACTGTAAATTGCATTTACTAGGTACCCTACTGAACTATATAAATGATGATCAATTATGTATTATTTCATTTTTTTAAAACAAAGAGAAGGAGATGTGATACCTTTTATTGGACTTACTAAATTAAATTATTCACAAGCTTTCAAGACCTCAAAGGTCTCTTCTTCAGATAAAAGGTATTACATCTCCTTCTCTTTGTCTATCATCTCTGGATTAATACAGCTACCATTTAATCTATCAATTTTTTAAAACATCTTTTTTCAATAGTTAATTTTTTTTTTAATTATTATTTTTTTCTTTAAAAACTAGGAATTAGATCTTATTCAAAGCGTTCAAGAACTTCTGAAAAGGACTTTAGATCAAGCCATCAACCAAATAAGGTGAGATACTGCAAGAGATCTTTCTTGTTCTAAGTAGCAAGTCGAAAGTATTTGCCAAAAAAAGTAAATTTGGAATCTCCTGGACAGGAATAGAAAAGGTTTTATGTTATAGAATACAAAGAAAAGCTTCATTCAAGCAACATATATTGTGGTGCAGGGAGCTTCGAGAAGATTCAAATGGTTCCCAGAATCTAAAGTGTCACACTTGTGATCTTTTAGATCAAACAGAGAAGCCAAACAGACCCTTGAGCTCGACTGGTCTGATAAATATGAAGCTTACAACATCGATGACCAGTGTGGCCGGTACAACAACCAAAGCACTGAAATCCAGTCCCACATGAACTCTGCCAAGTTTCAAGACCAGTAAGTCAACATGTTGCACATTTTGTCCTTCACAATTATTAACCCTCTACCCCCTGCTGCCAAATTTTGACGATTTGTATATATTTTTTTGTGTGCCCAGCAGGTGGCAGGATTACACTGTCTCGACCTTTAAATAAATAAATATGTCTTTCTTTTTGTTTATTGTTCCTCTTAGTATCTCCCACCCTGAAACTTGGACTGAGTTTACGCGCCAAAATATTGGCAATGCTGTACATGAGCGGCTCACATCCATCGACCTCCGTGGTCTTATTGATAAAGTGATTCAGGACACTGCAGACGATCTGCGGGATCAGTGTGCTGCTGTGGACAGGGCTCTGGCCAAACGCTGTGAGGAGATGAATGCAGCGAAGGTCAAAATGGAGCAACACCTGGATTCAGTAGGTGATCTGTCATACCTAACTACAATAAAGGGCATCTTTCTTGGGGGGGGGCATACTCTTGAACCAGCTGGCAGTGCTTAAGCTCCCTGTGAAGAAACATTTGTGCATTTTGACCTTGTTGCTCCTTTGTTTTTTGACAGATCCTGAATCAGATAGGAGCTCAAGAGAAGAACATAGCGGCTCTCCATCAGGCTATAAAGGATAAAGAGGCGCCCATGAAGGTCGCTCAGACAAGGCTGTACGACAGGTCATCCCGACCTAACATGGAGCTCTGTAGGGACCATGTACAGCTGAGGTAACGGGACAATGACACAATGTGGTTTACAACTCAGTATTATACTGTAGGATATCTATGGCTTGTTTCACAGACTGGATTATCACTTATGATTACTTAAGGTAACATTATGTAGTCCAAGGTTAGTGCTAAAAGCAGCCGCAAAACATGCAGTGACTTAAAATCAAATTTGTTGAACTCCAGCCTCCTTTGATCTTTAGTCAATTTCTTTAATATTAAAGTTACATTTGGTCAGGAAACCATTATTGGTTTCTTGGTTTAATTCGTTTAACAGGCTATAATAAAACAGATATCACTCTGCAATGTGTTATTGCCTTCAATTTGTAATCACAACCACAGAGAGGGATTTAAAAGTCCCTTTGCTTTCAACACATCTTTTATCTGATCTTCAAAGATCAAAGAATGTTTGATTCAGATCATCTTGTCTGTCCCCTCCAGGATGGTGAATGAAGTTGGTGAGATCACAGAGTCCATTGAGTCTCTGCAGCGCAAGTATGAGGAAGCCCAGCAGTCTCTAAGTAATATGGAGGACACACGCATGATGCTGGAGAAGGAAATCTGCAACAAAGAGCATAGCCTCTTCATCGACCGAAAGAAATGCATGACCCATCGCACACGCTACCCAACCGTCATCCGACTGACAGGATATTAATACTGAAATTCTGTCATTTCAAATAAACAGCGTGGGGGACAGAACTAAAAAAAAAAAAGTAATTTATTTTTGTCTCCAATATTCTTTTTATGATTTCATTTTAGTCCATACAAAAATACAAATGTATAGTTCTGATTTAATTGTAACTAGCTGTTTCTCTTGTAACACTATGCCCCTAACTGATTATAACCTTATCTATCAGTGTATTATCAGAGATTCCGATCCAGAAGAATCAAATGGTTTCCTACATCTACAGTAATGCAGTATCATAATCTGATATTTTAGATCAAACGGAAAACCCAAACATACCCTAAAGCTGGCCTGGTCTGAAAAAGTCAGCTAAAGAGAAAAGTAAGTTTAAAAGCAATTGGAACGCCAGGTTTGTCTTTCTTGCTGTTTACATAGCGGTAAATCCAGGTTTAAAAATTCCACCCAATACTTTTAATAGCCTGTCTGCCTCATCGCAAAAATTAGCTGCCTTTTCAAATGAGATGTGAGGTAAATGAGATATGACTGTCCGTGGGGCTTCCAGCAGGGGTTCCACAGAGAGCTGGAAGCATTGGCTTTCATTCCTTAAGGGTGTCGTGACAGGAGAGCCACCCCCCCCATCCCTTGTGATTTTGATTTAGTTTTAAATCACATTTTTATATAAAACTTAACAGTTAGAAGGCTGATTATACTCTTTTTTTGTAATGAACAGCAATATGATATTTAGATATAAAGGCTACTAATGGAATCTGTTACCTATCTATTATAGATGGATCTGTTATAGTTTCTCACATACCCTAACCATGGCAAAAGCATGGTAAAAGTGCACAAATAGCATACAGAAATACTGTGGGATACTTTTATGTGGGAGCTCCCTTATACTATAGTCTACAACCTTATGTGTAAACATTTGTTTCCTGATTTCAATGTGCCAGATTGTTTTGTTTGCAATATCGAGATGGTTCTTGCAGGGCATCTTTTTTTATCCTGACAGAAGAACGAAGTGAGCTGCAAAATAAAAAATAAATAAAAAAAGATTTTCCGTCGACTTCCATGCTGCTTTACTGGCTAAATAAATAAAGAAAATAATTACATATCTCCTGATATTCCTCTTCCCCTTTCACGAGGACATTGATTAATCATCAAGTGTGTTTGTGATTTCCGTTTGCAGAACACTGTGTTTAGAAACAAAATATTTATCTCCAGGTTGGATAAAACATCCATCAAGCAGATTACAAACAGGTTAAAAAATACATCTAGTACAGCCATTCCATTGAAACTAACATCACAGTTAAACCACAGAGTACTCATCTGCAACACTCACATTATACCCCATATATATATATATATATATATATATATATATATATATATATATATATATATATATATATACTATATATAGATATAGATAATATATCACCTTCGAGATAGATATATATCATAGATAGATCTATCTATATATATATAGATATAATATTATATATAGATACACACACACACACACACACACACACACACACACACACACACACACACACACACACACATCTTAGTTTCATACCCCACACTGACACACTGCATAATTTTCTAGGGTCACAAGCATTAACCTTTCTAGCAGCGGCTTTACCCTAACACACCTTACATCCATTATTCATTATCGAAAGCGTTGCCTGTGGTTACTTTGATGACAGCCTCTTGGACGAACACTGGTGAGTTTCCAGATAAATGCCCATATATAGATGTATGTTCAGTCCAATATGTTACCTCTCCTCAGAGGAGTTAGCAAGAGGCTATTGGGTTGCCAGAGAAATGAGCTCACCTTGATTACGCATTTGCTGTTTTTCACTTCAACCCACGCAATGGTTTTTAGTTTTCAAGGTCAGGTTAACTTGTCAAGTTTTCTGCGGTATTTGAGCTAATACCCCCCTTCGACAATTAAAATATTAATAGTCATTTCTTTATTTGATTGATTTGAGGAGTTGTTATGTTTTAATTGATAACAGTGTCTGAAGACGTCATTTCAATGACCCATTTTGCTGTAAGTTCTGTGTAAGTTCGTGCATCCATGCAGCTACTGGGGGGCAGTGTTTGATCTCTGATAAAGTACAGGATACAGATGAATGCACTGATGAAAAATTCAGCACTGACCAGGACTGACGTAAGCTGGTCAGAGCTGGTGCTCGTTTTTATCTAGCCGTGCTGATTCAGGACACCAAGAAAAATAGGCTCATTAAAATTGCCTTTACAGTTCAGAAGTCAACTGATCATTGTCTGCAGTCATAAATGAATTAATCTGCTGTTGTCTGAGATTTTATACACATGCTGGGTTCCCAGTCACAGGGCCTTTCCCAACTGTAAGCTCACAACTCACCAGCAGTTGCTACAGAATTAATTAAGTGAGCAGTAAAATTGCATTTGATTATTCATATAAGTGCTGTATTTTCATTTCAGCAATTGTATAATATTAATATACCCAATATGATTATTATGCATCTAGTTTTCAATTAGGCAACAAAAAAGGATATATGTTTAGATTATATTTTTAATTGAACTACCGTATACATTTCTTATTAAAGGATAATTATAGTACCATAACATTCATTTCCTGTCGACTAGTGCGGTACAAATAAGCAATTTTGGGTTATCATCATTAATGTCTTCATTTCTTATTCATTTAATATATATATTTTTTTAAGATTCAACTGGTCCATGCTGGTATATAATTGCCACTACCCAGATACAGTTCAGTTAACATGAGCAATCTTTGCAGACTGCCCTAGGATATTTGTCTCAACTGAACACACAGTGCTGCCCTGAAATTGTTCACTGTTTTTGGAGTTATTTATTTAACAGAGGTAAAGGGGTATATTTAAATAGTAAATTCTTGTTCTTCAGGGATTGATCTTTCAGTTTAAATATTTGTATAGTTATAATTTTCTGTCTAGTGGAGTTTCAAACTTGTGCACGGGGGGTATTACATAATGGCTATGCATCTCATTCAGCATAGGAACTTATGAATGAAAACCATTTTTTATAGAACACAAATTTAATACAGCAGTAAGGGGGTGGGGATTGTATTACATTATATTCCTCACTGTTTTCCAATTAGATAACAATTATTGTATAGCGACACCTGATGAAGACACGCTATGTGTCAAAATGTGTCCTGTTTTTGCTTTATTTTGGTCTAATCAAAATGTTTTAAAGTAAATACAATGCAAAAGATTTTGTTTGCACAGATCAGTGGTCATGTCATAAAGAATATCGAATAGCTTTTTGGAGTGTGCGACCAGTCTCGACTCCACAAATATCAGCAATTAATCAAGGTATGCATGGTTGGTTTACTATTGCGAAGAACTTTTTCATGACTTTGTACAGACATTCTTTAACATATAATATATATTTTTTGTATTATCCCTTTTTGCTAGGATAGTTTCTTCATCCCTGTTCATCCAAACTGTAGTTATGGGTGAGACACTCATATTACTTTTTAAAAACACTTACTTTGCTAAAAGGTAAAGATTATTCTGTTAATATTACAAAGTATTACTAATTCCCCAGGGAAAACCCTAGGCCAGGATCGTTAATGCTATTTCAAGCTATAAAGCTTTTTTTTTTCTATCTGTGAAATACCCAGTGATACAACATTTTTATTTTGTTTTCTAATTTTCTACCAGGCTTATAATGTAATTGTATTTTTTGTATTCATATTAAAGAAAGTAGTCTTTATATACAGTCAGAGCTTCTTTTTTTAATATCATAGACTATTTCTCTCCCAGCTTTGGTGCTTGATGCTCCCATCGTTGCTCGCTTTAAATCAGCTCTTAAGCTGATCACCTGTTCTCTTTTGCTTTCCATGCTCTTTAAGCCTGATATCTGCTATTAGCTACTGTGTGCTGTTACTATTTCATATATTATGCACTTTTTTTACTGTATAGCATGCATTACGCATTTCTCTGTGTTTAAAGTATTATGGATTTTCTTGTTGTTACTGCATCTTGTAAAGCGCTCTGTGATGGTGGTCATGAAAGGCACTATATATAATAAAAATTAATTGATTGATTAATTTTAATGAAAAAGGTCCTGAAAGATGTCATACCAGTAATACATCATTACAGCTTTTTAATAAAGCTGACTCTGCAGGTGAAACTAAATCTACATTTCCCATCTATATGGAAATTTGCAAGTCATTGCAATGATTATTATTTTAAATTTAATGATGCATCAAAGACTGGCAATTCATACTTTCAAATAAAAGTCAATTTCTTCCACTATACTATACTCACTGGTTCCTTTATCAGCTAAAAACATGTGTGGTTTCTACAGCACTCATTCGTCAACTATACAGTTCCAAGCGGACCACTGATGAGATCAATTTACATAAAAAATAAATAAAACAAGTTTGGTACAGATACAATAAGCACATATAAGTATATATTTCTGAAACTCACTACAAGTCAGTATTTTGGCTGTCAGTTTAAACCAGGTGTAGGCATCAGTTTCTAGAATTACATAAAATACTATGCTGCTTTAAAGGGATCTGGGAAATGCAGAAATAACTGCCATTTCCCCAATTCTTGAGTTGTTATTCCAGTTTCCCATTCTCCTGTCACTCTGTATCTTAAAACTAAATTATGGTTTAGTTTAGAAGCCCTTAATATAAAACAGGGTTAGATGTTGAGTTGGATTAAATTACTGTAGATTGAAGGCCAGTCCTCTTATGCCTTCTGTGTCACATCTAAAATTGGTAGGGTTTTTTTTTTTTTTTTTTAAATCAAGTTTTAATTATCTTCTTAATTGTCCAAATAACTTGAGAACAAAACACTGATGTCAGTGGGAGATAGCAGTGAGATAGACACAAAAGAATGGCCTCTCTCATCACACGTCTTAGCTGCTGTATGAAATTAATGTTAAAGGGACTAATCAATTATTTAGAATTAAGTGAAACGATACGTCACTCACTGTGTATGTCTCACGTTCTTTGTTATATAAAAAAACACGGTTCATTGGAAACTTTTTTCTTAAAACTAAAAAAAAAACAAAAAAAAAAAAACAGCAAACCATATGGAGAGCAACAAAGAGATGGTCTGCAGCATTGAAACCATATGCATTTCATACAAGACATTAACTTGCCCTTGTAATGGTCCCACTGTTCTCTATATTCTCAAGGATTCTCAATATTTATTGCTTTGTAAGTTATTTATTTTGCAAACCTAGAGTGCTTGAATGCTCCCTTATGTCTCATTGCTGCATACCCTGGGGACCAAATCTTCCTGAGTTGTACAGTTAAGTATTTCCACATGCTTTGCACACTGAAACAATGGGACTGTAGACGGGGGTTTGTGGTTTATTTTTTAATGTTGATGCTTAATCGCAAGCCTAGTTGAAATTAGGAATGAAGAAAAGTTAACAAAGTACAGAGGCATGTTTTTTGTTTTCTTTTAATTACTCTATGATCCTTTTGACACCCAAGTTGTGGGTATGAGTGCACCCTTCTAATTCACAAATTGTGAAAGCTCATATCAATTCAATAAGTGTCAGTAGAAAGGCTTTGCACGAGTGTAGAAATTCAATGTAATGATACAGCTGGTATCTGACCAAGTAACCCAGTACAGGGAAATGGGTAAAACAGTAAGCTATCAGTCACTGAAGGTTTCAAACATTACCAAGGCTGCAGGAGTTGCCATCACTGCAATATAGCAAATAGAGTCTTCCTAAAGCACCTTTCACACTGGCACTCCTAACCGGGTCCTGACTGACTTTCTATGTATATTTGCTACAGTAAACTTTTATATGGGACATGCAAAGCAGCACCAGCTGTTGTCTGTCAAATAAGGGAAATAAGATCCTCAGAAGCTACCTAACTTGCTTTGTTGTATTTGTCATATGAAAGAGGGCCCTTAGAAGATTGTCTTTGAAAGAAACACTTTTCAATGAAATAAAAACCTTTTTTTTTTTTTTTTGAGTGCCAGTGTACAGTATGTTTTATCTAGTTTAGCAGAACTTAAAGTAAATCTGAATTATCTTTACATCAGTTTGAAAAGACCAGCAGTGAAAGGAAAGCATTGTGGGATTGTGCCTTCATACACTTGAACGGATTTTTATTTAGTCTGTTGTCTCTAACACAGAAAGCATTACATTGGTTCAAATTTACAAAGTTGTCTGTTGTTGCTAAGGAGACGGTTCAAAGGAACTGTTTCCCCCCAGATGGTAAATATCACATTAATTGAATCTACTGCAACAAGTTCTCTCTACCTGTCCAGCCTCACAGCACTCATAATCTTAACTGTCCCCTAAGATTAATTTTACAAGCATTTCTCAGGCAGACAACCCTATTGACTAAAATGTATTGTGAATGTATCATAATTTATTTAAGAACAAATTTGACCGATGGAGATAATCTGCAGTGTATATACTTTAAATTATATAAAAGAAGCAAACAAAGGTAGTTTGGTGTGTTTTTTTTTTCTGCAGTAGACCATCAGTAAATAGTCATTGAAAAACAATGACAAGGGTTGCCAAGTTTAACATTCTTTGCATCGCTTTCAAGTTAAGGAACAGGGGTCTAAAGATGACAATTTTGCTTACAAGTGACGGACAGGAAATGAAACGTTTACTATGGAAGCTGTTTTCCCATAGTGCATTTTGCATAAATTAACTTGACAATTGCTACATTCTTAGTTGTACTGAGCAGTATGTAAGCCTATTTATGGCATTTTGCGAATTCTAAAGGTATTTATTCCTGTTTGCGTACATTATTTTAACATGAGCACCATCTTTTTAACAATATCTTATTTTTATGTTTAATCACATTTCATAATGCCAAACAACATGCCAAAAACTGAAGTTGAGATGGTGCTCATGTTGATAAATGGAGGTAAAAAAATGGCTTTAAAATTGTTTTTAAAAAACATGATTCGATACACATTGAAAAAATAAGAATTTTGCCATATTGAATATGCAGTACCTTACAATACCCTAGGGTAGCTCCATTAATGGTGAAACCACATCAAAAGTACATTGTTAAAAGACTGTTCAAAACATCTGCATTAGAAAGAAATCCATTAGAGAGATATTTATTTATGATGACATGTCAAACAACCTTGGGTTTGGAAAGAGGTTCAAATACATCAGGAGTAGTTTTATTCACTGGGCTTATGAAATTGATTGACTTGAAAGATTAGACAAGGTGCTAGAATTTTAAAATTCAATCAACGAGAGCAAACAATAATGGGATCTTGCTTCAAATGCCTGGTTGGAGCTGATGAGATATGACTTCACTTGTTTATTCATGAAGCTCATTTGCATTTTCCAAAGGGAAAGCGCCTCTATAAAGAAAACCAAGTAATTATAACTAAGTTTATAATTGATTTGAGTTGCTTGTTGTTTTAGCACAGTGTGCAGCATCTTTGAAGCCTTTAAATAATGAATTGTGAATTAACCATTGAATGTAAATATTTCATAAATCTGCATATTTATAATCTACAATCTCTGACTCTTTTGTTAGATATATCCCCTAATGCAATACAGTCCTGATTTTATTTTTCATATTAAAACTAATCCTAATTTCTGCTCTATGTACATTCCTATCTTTCCTTTTCTTTATTTGGTTATTTTTGGAAAATTCTGGAAAAAGCCCCACCCTTTCATATATTAAGAGTAATTGCAGCAAGAGAATTTTACTGGCTGGGAAACTGACCATATTATTAATGCTTTTTTTAGGTCATTTTTTTATAAAGGTGGTTAGTGTTTGACCCTCTGATCTCATGGCATTGTAACGCACCTCCAGGAAAGATAAGAATGCTCTTTGCCAAACCACAAGAATTCCGTTTGGATAAATTAACCTGGAAGACATCCATCTGCACACAGTTTAGAGCAGATAAAGTGAACAGAAATGACTTCAGCATTCACTAAGTTTGCCATATAAAACTTAACTTCACCGTTTCATGCCAGTTCATCTGTATCCCGTTTCTTGGTCCCTTCTCCTGTTTTTCATAATTGAGTTGTGTAAAGTAACCATACCTATGAAAAAACTAGAAATGTGAAAATATGACCCCCCCCCCAGGAACTGAAGGGTATGTGGATAAAGGAATAAAAAACTAGCCACGTTTGCTCACTTCTATTGGTCTGGACATCTCAAAGACTCACATTTATAGTGTGTTAGAAGTCCATTATCTGGGTTGTATGATATAACCCTAAATTTATGCTAACCCTAACCCTAACCCTAACCCTAACCCTAACCCTAATCCTATCCCTAACCCTAACCCTAACTCTAATCCTAACCCTAAGTACATTGTAACTATGCATAATAATATTGTAATTATGCGTAAGTACTATGTAACTACTATGTAACTACACAGTAGTTAAAGACACAATGTAAAGTGTTACCCTCTAGGATTAGTCACACTCCCAAACCCCTCGTTCTATCCAAGATTTGCATAAGACAATTTTATCTTCCTAAATTAATGATTAAAAATAGCATACATTTTCTTTTTTCTTTTTTACACATACATATGCATGGTGGTTAATTACATAACAATACAACAATTGTATAAATACTAAATTATACAGCTGCACCTTGCCATAATTGAATTATTTTGTGTTTGCATTTCACATTGCTCTGCCACATAGTCATCTAAAGCATGCACCAAATATTATACAGTAATCTATTTATAAACTAATAAGAAAGTCTCACAGTTCTACCTACAGTGCACAGGGACTGGCAACTCCAAATCAATCATAGCATTGAAATACAGTGCATTACTGTATGAGTTATAAGCAGATTTTTGGTCATTAAAATAAATCTTACCAACACATATTTGGAATATCCTTAATGAAGTGAAAAGTACGGAGGGATCCATATGTTCCACATTAACACGTCAATGAATAAAAAATCTTCTCTGCACATAACCTGATTTTGTCGTTAGCAGCATAATGTAAATATCTCTCCCTCCCAAAGTTTTGCTGACCCCTCACAAGTTTGTATATGTCTACCCCAATGGTTGTGGTTGGGGAGGGAGGTGGTGGTGGTTGGAGACAGGTGGTGGTGGTTGGGGTGTGAGGTGGTGGTGGTTGGGGAGGGAGGTGGTGGTGGTTGGAGATAGGTGGTGGTGGTGGTTGGGGTGTGAGGTGGTGGTGGTTGAGGTGTGAGGTGGTGGTGGTTGGGGTGTGAGGTGGTGGTGGTGGTTGGGGAGGTGGTGGTGGTTGGGGTGTGAGGTGGTGGTGGTTGGGGTGTGAGGTGGTGGTGGTTGGGGAGTGAGGTGGTGGTGGTTGGGGTGTGAGGTGGTGGTGGTTGGGGTGTGAGGTGGTGGTGGTTGGGGAGTGAGGTGGTGGTGGTTGGGGAGTGAGGTGGTGGTGGTTGGGGTGTGAGGTGGTGGTGGTTGGAGGAGGTGGTGGTGGTTGGGGTGTGTGGTGGTGGTGGTTGGGGTGTGTGGTGGTGGTGGTTGAGGAGGTGGTGGTGGTTGGGGTGTGGGGTGGTGGTGGTGGTGGTGGTGGTGGTGGGGGGTTGTGGTGGTGGTGGTGGTTGGGGTGTGAGGTGGTGGTGGTTGGGGTGTGAGGTGGTGGTGGTTGAGGAGGTGGTGGTGGTTGGGGTTGGTGGTGGTGGTGGTTGGTTGGGGAGGTGGTGGTGGTTGGGGTGTGAGGTGGTGGTGGTTGGGGAGGTGGTGGTGGTTGGGGTGTGTGGTGGTGGTTGGGGTGTGAGGTGGTGGTGGTTGGGGAGGTGGTGGTGGTTGGGGTGTGTGGTGGTGGTGGTTGAGGTGGTGGTGGTGGTGGTGGGTGTGAGGTGGTGGTGGTTGGGGAGGGAGGTGGTGGTGGTTGGAGATAGGTGGTGATGGTGGTTGGGGTGTGAGGTGGTGGTGGTTGAGGAGGTGGTGGTGGTTGGGGTGTGAGGTGGTGGTGGTTGAGGAGGTGGTGGTGGTTGGGGTGTGTGGGGGTGGTGGTTGGGGAGTGAGGTGGTGGTGGTTGGGCGAGTGAGGTGGTGGTGGTTGGGGTATGAGGTGGTGGTATGGGAGGAGATAGTGGTATGGGAGGAGGTGGTGGTGGTTGGGGAGAGGTGTTCAAGAATATTAAGAGAAAAAGAAAAAATTGTATTGGACAGTACACCTTTAAAGATCGTCAATAACTGTGTCTTACAATGCATGTGCATCAAAGGAAAAGCAATGCTCTCCAAAGTAAGCAAGTCCAATTTGAGGAGAACAGTTTGGTCTGTGACATTTCAATTATTCACCATTGGTTAATGCTGAGAATAATTCAGAAAAAATATTTTTTTAAATATAAAGATATTTGTAGACATAATATGTGTTTCAGTTATATTTTTTTGCACAAGGTTAAGAGTGTTGATGATCAGTCCAGAAATTTGCATTTCCTAAACTGCGATATTAATATGCAATCTCTTTCTGGCATTAAAGACTTCAAAACACATCATGGTTTATTGATTTAACACCAGTACAAAGCGAAAAACACACTAAAAAAGACAGGGTCATGGGAAACTCTGAACCTAAACATAACAGTAGGAATAAATTATACATAATAGCACATTACCCTGGCAGCCTGCCTCAAGCCTGGCCTAGGGGGGACTACTGGTGAAGAAGCAGGCCATCCTAACCAAATTCTTTAGACAGGCAAGTTACCAGTGCCAATTTGATAGTATTTCTGAGGAGAATTCTTTTAAGAGACGTGCTGATGCATTCACCTCTGATATGTCTACATACAGTAGGATGCTGATCTGCATGTGGTCAGACCTAAATGAATACATTAACTTTCACCTGGCCATATTACATGGATGGGATTAATTGCCCTATTTGAAAGCAAATAAATAAATAAATAAACAAACAAAATACACAAAACACTATTTATGTGAGCCCTGCCACATATGTGTCATGGTAACCATATCCATAGAGCATCACAGGGCTGTATATGTCAATTATTAAATAGATAAATAGAACACAAAAAAGAGGAAAGCTCTGGGGATCCAAAGTAGCCTGGTGTCCAGACTATATGGGCTGTATTCTGATCACAGTGCCAGTGCGAGTGCAAGTGTGAATGTGTGAAAACTGGGCTGAAATGGTATTCTGAAGACATGTCTTGCGTCATTATAAAATGCCTGCCCCATTGCCACGGGTTGGCATAAATGTCGGGGTGTGGTAACATTAACATATTCACCAAAGCGATTCTGATAACAGCGTAACAGGGTCCCAAATAGACAACTGAGCACTGCGTTAAGACCTGCTGAAACCAGATTTATTTAGTGGCACAGTCAGGAACTTCAACAGTTGAACACACTATAAAAAACAAAGTAGTCCTAAGTAACAACTGCGTGCATTTGGACTGACACAGAAAGAGAAAATCAAAGAAAGAAAAGTAAAAAAAAAAAAACAACCAAAAAAAATCCCATCCTTAGACAAATAAGTTTTAAAAAAAGTACTCCAAAGCGGTTAACTTTCTTGTTTACTGTTCACATGACAACGATGTTTTAATCTCTGTGAACTGAACTGCACAATATGAGGTGGGACAAAGTCACATTAAACAAAAGACTGATAAAACAAATAACAGCTTTCAGAAAACAACTTGAAAGTCAATGCAGACAAAAAATATTCTTGCTGGTTGTAGCCAAGTTAAATCAATACTACAGGTACAATCCAGCACAGCTGCCTCGCTTCAAACAACCTGCAGCTTACTTTTTAATATTGCTACACATTGATTCACATGCTCACATTATTAAGGTATGAACAGCTCAAGCTGTTATAGTGCTTGCAAAGCAATCCATCACAGGTTTTTCATTAAGAATCAGTTTAAATGAATTGACTGTTCGGAACACCACAAGCAAGCCGTCGGTCTCTGAAAAAAATTATATTTTGTCTTTGTCCGTGTCATTCTTTTATCTCAAAGTGAACCTGGCAAGGTCCCAGCAACAATGCTAAACAAGTACAGTTACTTAATACATGCTGGAAATAACTGATTTAAAAGTTTTACTCATATTGTTTTTTTTTTTTTTTATTTATATATATATTATATATATATATATATATATATATATATATATATATATATATATATATATATATATATATATATATATTCAGCAAGCTTTTTTTAACCCCATGCAAGTATTCTCTGGTATAACATGTAACCAAGTAAAATGAACACATGCCTTAATTAGTGTATTATATAAGTACTCTATAAAACTACATGGGAGATGACACCACACCTTGTTGTCGTGGTGATTTCAAAGTGCATCAAATCAATGAAGTATATACCCTGATCTTCGAGTCGTGCTGTGCTCTTGAACCTGAAATATCTTGGCATTCGTTGTGGCAATAGGATCTTTCATTTTTCATGTGTGAATGTCATGTTAGTTACTGTACATTTTTACAGGTATTAGGAAAAAACAAGGTAGTCTATTCAATTCATCTGATCGATGGCAGATCTACATACTACTGTCCTTTAAATCTCTAAATAGAACCCATATTTGTCATATTTGACTGAAATGCACCAAATAGATCCACATGCACTTGATATTCATAGCAAGGCACAAAAATGATAATTATCTCAGTGGCGTTGTTTAAATCAATTGAATATAATCCATTCTCCTAATGAGGTACTTACTCTTAACAAACGTAATAGCCCTAACCCTTTATCATTACAATAATCTGTTGCACATAGGAGTTGCCAACACTTTTGGTAAATCTAGGTTTCAGTTTTATCCAAATAGACAAACAGGATACAATCAGACTTCAAAGAGCACAATTAAAATGCGCTTGACGTTTGTAATAAAACTCAGTCATGGTATGCTTTCAAAATTAATGATATTTTCAAGGTATATTGCGGCTATAAGCAATGACTTTCTTCTGTAATATGTATAGTTCAGGGAGATCAAAGAGGCAATAAAAACTATTTTATCTTTCAATGCAGACCTGAACCTGTGTTCATTATCTTGGACACGGAGGGCTTCAGAGATATTTCAAATTCAAAAGCTCAAGGAGCTTCAAAAGTCTTTTTATGATGCTTACTATCATTGAGGGTGGCTCTGGGTTTTGTTTTTCAATATTGAGCTATCTGTCTTTACTTGGCTTTGTACTTGCTTTGAGACTGGAGAATCCTAACTGCCCTGGGCAGCCTTCCTCATTCCATTCAAAGCATGTGACAATGTAACCTTTGAACTCTGCAAGCCCAGCCTACTTTACTAATACAGAGAGGGCGAGTTGATGGGACCGGCCATATTGAAATAGTTTTAATTTCCCAGACCACAGACAGGTAGACAGAAGTAGAGAAAATGAGAACCTCTCAATATTTGATCAACAGATAAGCATCCATACTAAAAAGAAAAGGGCGTGAAAAAATAAATCTAATCACATCAGAAGCTACTTACTTTAAGAAAATGTATGAGGAATGGAATGTGAAATTAATCAGTACAGGGGTACTGCACTGGGTAACACAACTAATTAAAGGGAATTACATTTTTTAAAGCTTAATTAATACATAATAAACATTGTTTTGAAGCGACTGGCATACAATTACGACTCCCTTACAAGTACATCTTTTTTTCAGCATGTTCATATCTGTTCTCCCTCCCCCAGTAACCTGCTTAACACATGAAAGCAACCTGATATCCTATCAAATATGGAGAACAAGACGGGTCAAGTAAACAACTAATAAAAAAACAGAAAAGTACAGAATCTATACAAGTTCATTGAATTACAAAACATATTCTCTGATAAGCAGTCATAATATTTGGTTATTCCCTCTGTAACAGATACCAAAATAAACTCTAATGAGTATTTGGTACAATGTAGCTCATTAAAAACAACCGGCATTGTGTTGAGCATCACATGCATGAGCTCCAGCATCATTAAATACAGCTGCTAACTAAATACAATCATTGTGCAGCCTGAAAAAATGGATGACACCAAACAGATCCCTTGGGGAGTGCCTATGGTTGCTGCTGATAAAATAAACACCACAAAGATTCTGGTTTTCAAGTCCATTTGGATATAAATTAAAGGAACATTATCGTTGTTCAAAGGAGAGTGGCCAAGTTCCAGCAAACCTGGCGTTAGCATTACCCAAGCTGAATTGTTGCCTTGACTTTGTTTTTTTTTGACATTTTTGTGGTGTTTGCACTCATGCACATGCTCTGGGTTGTGTTCTGTTGCTCCCATTCTGAGTTCTTACATACAAACACAGAGCAGACGAGGGACTGCTAGGGTTGAAAGGTTACATTGTCACATGTTTTGAATGGAATGAGAAAGGCTGCTAGTCCCAGCAGGCTTTTCCATATAGGCTCAAAGCCAAGTGAAAGCAGATGTGAAGAAAACTGGATTATTTCAATATCCGAGCAACAGAACCTACTGCTGTGGCCAAAAGTTTTGCATCACCTAGAATTTAAAGATTGAGACACAATAATATATAAAAAAGAACTATAGGAGAATAATTTAGATATTTTATTTAACATCATGTTATCTAAGAAACTACAAAATGAAATCACAAAAATCTACTTGAAGCCATAATAGTAGTCCAGTATTTGTTAGTTTTTCATAAAGTATATGGAAAACTACAAAGCAGTATGCAATTCAATATGTTAACGTAACATTATTCAGCAGGTTTCACTCGACTTTATGAAGCTAAATTAGTTAATTATATAGGGTCATGCAAAAACACTTCTATATTGTTTTTCTTAAATGATACATGATCTTTAAAAATTGTAAATGGAATTTCCTGAACTAGCCCAAATCCCGTATGATATATAATAAGTCAATGCATGTTCACAATCTTCTTAAGGGTAAAGGTGGAGAATCAGAAAGATTATAGATTTTAAAACTGGCAAGTGCACCAAGTTTAAATATGATCTGCAGCTCTTGGATCTGAAAGACACAGCTA
Organism: Polyodon spathula; assembly: GCF_017654505.1. Lineage (NCBI taxonomy): Eukaryota > Metazoa > Chordata > Actinopteri > Acipenseriformes > Polyodontidae > Polyodon > Polyodon spathula. The sequence goes on from NC_054559.1 coordinate 13,987,945, forward strand.
AAAATTCCCCTGTAAATGTGAAGTAGGTAAAGATGTTTGGGCCCCTCCACTCTGTCCCTGTCACAAAGGATATACATTCTCCCTAGGGGTTTAGTTTCATTGGGGTGGAGTCTCAGCTGTGTCTAGCTTCTTTTAATTCTGCATGTCAAAAAAAAAAAAAAAAAAGCATTTCATTTTGTAATGTCTTAGTACCTGTCTAAAGCATCTCCCCTCCATTACAAAGGCAGTAGCAGCTGAGAAAGGAATCAGCAGTCAGGGGAATGTAAAATGTTGGAGCAGTAGAAAAAGGGATCGGTGCAGGTTTGATTTTTAGTGTATTTCTTGTTAATGGTTTGTTGTTAAAATGGGTTTCCAGCTGCATTACATTTTACTCTATAGACTAAGCTACAGTGTGCTCTGTGCCTGTGGCATGCAATTATAACACCAGCAGAAGCAATTTAACAATAAAGTCTAAATATAGATGTGGATGGGTGACAATCATATGTTGAAGGTGTCTTTAGGAAAAAAGTACCAGAGCTATTAAAGCACTCATATTCTCCAACAATCCGATGGTGGAAGAATGTCTAAATATATTTTCCTACTCTTTTATTCAGGTGCCTTATTCACATGATGGAAATTCCCATTCCCATAATTGTGTCCATTATAATGGTCCTTGGTTCCACTGATAAGGTCCCACATGGAAATGAACCTCCACTTGCCTTGTGTGTCCGCTGCTGTGAACCAGCTGAAAAACGTACCTCTTCTTTCCTAGACAGCCTGCCTCTTGACCATTCCTCTTAACCATTGCCTCACATCAGGCCAGCCATTGACGTCACTATCCTGAAAGGTAATTAGAAGTATTATTATAGGTTTTTTCCTAGTTTAAAAACAGTGTGAATATGTATTGGATTCAGGCAGGTGTCTGGGAAACAGTCATCTGTTTTACAAACCTTTTTTTTTAAGATTGCACTTCCACTATTGCAAGGCTTATTACTCTCACTTCAGGTCCTAAAGGGCACCTTCTGCAGTATTGAAACATTGAGTGGTAAAGCCTTTGCTAGTGTCTGTGTTACATTTAAATAGGCAGTGTGAGTGTGGCTCTTTTTTAAGCTTATCTGAACCCCTGTAGGTTCTGTACTGTGTGTCTAAGATGAATTTCTACAACTGCATGCGCTTTCCTTTCTTGTGCTTTATAAGCAATTGGAGGTAGATATACCTTCACTGTATACAATCAGAGCAGGAGGCAGAGATACTGCAGTTTATTTAAAGGCAAACTATAAAGGCGTATTGGTGCTACTTTAGAATAAAAAGTAATGCTGTTTCATAAACTGGCTATGCTGTTTGCTACAGTTAATCTTGTGCTGAGACTTTATGGTCCAGCTTAGTAACCAATAGCAGTTGTTGCAATTTTCATCAGCAGACCTTGATAAAAGTACTTTATTAACTTTGATGTATATATATATATATATATATATATATATATATATATATATATATATATATATATATATATATATATATATATACACATATATTCGACCATATAACATTTTGACATCAGTGACGGTTAAAAGAGTGTGACGGATATTTGATTATTTCATTTTGGTCCTATCCAACCGGTGTCAGTTTTTCAGGGAACAGAAAAAAAGGTACAATGTCAAAAATACATAGCTGAAAGGACTGTGTTTTAAATAAGTAAGCTTCCATTTAAATGTACAGTAGTTGTTTTTTGTTTGTATAGTACTATATTTCCAACAGAATAAGCATTTTAATTCACAATGATATGATCCTGAAGATATAACTAGCCAAAAGAGATGACTGTGGACATGTGGACTGTAATACAGCACATACTTATAAATCCGGTACGTGTTGTAGCAGTATGTAAAATTCCCCGTTAACGACCCAAAAAATTAAAAAGAAAAAAAAAAAACATTTTCCAGAATTAAAACAGTATCTAAAGTCTGTATTCACAATTGCAGAATATAGTGCTCAACAAGGCCTTAAAGTCACAGTTCACTTGCAAATGAAAATGTACATCAGCAGCTGATGTCTATATCACCTTTAATGGGTATTTAATAAAACCTGCTCTGGTGCAAAACACAATGACATTTCTATCTTTCTGGTCTGTTCTGATACATGAACGTTTACAAGCAGAATACATCCAGCTCTGACATACTGCCAGTAAACTAAATACTGACATGTTATTTATCCAGCTGCCCTTTATAACTATTCATATATTACATGCGGTAAGGTTTTACATTATATCCCTAATTACACTGCTACACTGTAATTGCACATGCAGTTACAGACCAAGTTGTATGAGTAATTTGTGTAATTAAAAAATATATTAGAAATGGCTTAAATGTCCATTTAAGTAATTAAATGAGAATGAATTGACAAAGACAATAATTAAATGAGAACATATTGACAAAAACAAACAATATGTTTCTCGTACCACTGTATTATAGATCTTACAACTGAGTATTGCATTGTTGGATAAATGCATGTATTATGGAAGAAACGAACATATGACCACCAAAGTCAAACCAGAAACTATACTTTGCACTAATGCTTTTTATCACTGGCAGCGTATAATCTGCTTATCTGTTCTGTTAGTTTGATAAACTTGGAAAACTACATTCCATCAGATTGAAAAGGGACAGGAACACAACGCTGCAGGTATTTTACATGATGAGATTTACTTTTGCCCACAGCTCCCTTTTACCTGACCTTCATTTGATTAATCAGTTTCATCCAGCACAGCTGACAGGAATTAGATTAGTGCAAAAGAGAAATTTTATTTGATCAAAATTCTATAATAGACCCAGGGTACAAACACAGGGATAGCTGTGAATGCATTTGTATCTTTAATATATTAGCCATTTCATTTTTAAATGATGACCTACCTGCATTGTTAATACACAGTGTGTACGGGGTCTCTTATTGATAGAAGTGATATTATCTTGTGCAGTGTAGACCAACGTAAAACAGAAATTGCTCACACAACACCAAATGATTTATGTTATACTAACACCGCTTGCAACATAGTAACTTACTATAAAAAACTCAAGATTTCTAATGCTTTTAAAAAGGTGTTCATCTGTGTCATACAGCAGCTTTCGGAATACAATTCATTTTACACGGTCCAGATTACAGATGCTGGAGTTCAAATGCACAAGGATTGTATCAGTTCATTTTTTTATTTCGATTTTATAGTTGTAACCTTACAATGCACGATGGGTAAGCCCACACAAAAGATATAGCCTTGGCGCCTTTTATTTATTTATTTTTAGAAGTGGTCTTTTCATTTCCTGTGCAATATCATTGTAATATTAAAAGAAAAAAAAATAACTTCATACAAATTAAATACAAAATCTCCATTATTTTGTAAAGGTGTTTTTAGGCTGTATGTTACACAGAACAATACAACAACTATGTGCTGTTACAGAATAATATTGTGAGGGCTGGTCCCGAGGCTGGCTGGTGAGATGGGCGGGGCCAGCGCGCTAACAACCCAGAAGAGCGCAACCCGTGGGTCAGGGAGTGGTCAGCATGCTGGAGTGAACGGGAGAACTCAACCTGTACTTTTCCATCCAGCAAGGTTACCCGCGATCAGGCTGGGGCCCCGCCCCCTTTCATCTTGAGTGTTCCGATCCCCGGACTGAGGCACCTAGGCTGGGGGATTTCCATACAGCTGTCATTCTGGAACCTTCCAGCATGGTGATGTGTCCGTTCTGGATTGGTTGGAACTGGACACTGCCTCACTCAAACTCTCCTATAAAATGAGAGCTGGATCCTGGGGTTGGACTGAGAAAAGGAGAACAGAGTGAAGACAGAAAGAGCTAGAGAGAGAAAGCTAGAGAGTGAAGAGAAAGCTGACTCTTAGAAGTGTGGCTGACAGCAGCTTTGTTAAAGCGATTGTTATCACTAAAACAAATAAAAAGTTTAGCCTTTAAACCTTGTCTTGCGTCCATATTGACACCAATAAACAGGATACAAGATCCTGTACCGGTATATTATAATTGTAAATATCTGACAGAAAATGGTGATGCTTTCGTTATCAATTTTCTTTTTTAAATGATTTCAAGGTGAATAAACCTGGCTTGTTTTGTGCTGATGTCATGTCCTTACCTTCTGTAGATATTATTTCTGTCGACACAGCGATTGCCCAAATATTCACAAAGTACCAGCTAACTTGGGAAAATGTGGGTTTGACTTGCACAGACTCTGCTTCATCATACATGCCAGGGACATTATTAATCAGAAACCAGAATGCTACTCATTATATTCCACATGTAAAGTGTTTGTTTTGTTTTTTTGTGAGATTTTTTTCCAGATATTTCCCCATATTTTAATATATGCAAAATAAAAAATTCTCTGAATATTTTTTTAAAGATAAAAAACAAAAAATGCAGAACACTAATATGAGTGGTATTTCTATAGCTTTTATCAGCTTATAATGCACTCCAAACCTTTGATCATCCTTTACAGTATTTATGTAAATATAGTTACAATTACTGGAGGAGATACAACTGCTCAAATCCCCATGGTTTTGTCTAGATTTGTTAACATTGCTGCAGGATGTTCAGATGAAATGATATTGCATCATCAGTACTAGAATTTCACAGGAAACTAAACCATCATTCTATTTGTAATGGAAAGTAATGCTACTTATTCAACAATTCCTCTATCATAGAAGCATTAGGTCAAGTTAATTAGGTTATTCAAATGCAAGCCGAGTTAAGCCTTTTATAAATAATTAGATTTTAACTCATCACTGATGACCCTATGCATGCAGTTTTGTCCAGTTACTCAAATTTATTTCCCTCTTGAATTTGATTAATTTGTGTCTGTAATTCTTATTTAAAAAAACAAAAAACAAAGGTTAGTTGTAAATAGAAAACAACATTTTAACTAAGTGTTTCTTTTGGGGCAATATCTCATCTTATTTGTAAAATAAACTTTCATGTGTGTGCTTATTTTTATTTTTTTTTAAATCGATGCGCAACTGTAAAGCCAATAGCCTCTTTTCATCTGCCAAACCTAAGCTACTAAAAGTCTTCAGCGTGGAGAATCTCAGCCTAGATTTGAACGGAGCTTGAATAGTAGGGGGCTATGGAGCAAGAGGATTTCTCTCCCATCTGAAGCAGCATAAAAGCTGCAATGCTCTCTAGCCAGTATCAGCAACTTGGCAAAACCAGGATTCGAATCTGCAAGCTCCTGATCGTATAACTCACCCAGAACTCCATGCAGTAGTGCCTTTTGGCACTGGAGACCCAATATCATTTCAAAAACTATTATTGTTTTATATACATATTGATATATTAGATAACAGATTATGCTAATATCTGCTTTCATATTGAACTTCAAGCTTCAATGAAAATACACTGACCAACAAAGTTACCAGCACCAGCATATGTTATTTTAGTATTGACTTTGGAATGTGTGAGAAGCTGTAAAAGGACTATGCTAAATGAATGCTTAATGCTTGACAATGACTCATATGCCCAGAAGCTCAATGCAACATAAAGATGAACCCACTATGAGATCCTCTAGTGAGGTCTGTGTTTGAATCTCCTTACAAGGTATATCAAAAACTTACGACTCGACAAACTTTTAAAATGCACTGTTAATGCTACAAAATCCTTATGTCTGTGTTCTGCTGCTGCCAATGCCTGGTGATTCCAGGGCACATTCTTTAGTGTATATAACCTGTGGATCCATCACCCACATTGATGAGTCTTTGTTTGACAGGACTCAATGATATCTGGCACCAGCGGAAAGCAAAGCAAATCAAGGCTGGGTGTTGAATTGACCTTGGAGCTATAGAAAAATGCATAAACAAATAATAGAAATGCAACCGTTGTTAGAAATACCTCATCAGTTAAAGCACTACCCTTTCACCTCTGAAGGTCTGTATACTGTACATATATCTATACACATTGCTCTGTAAAAGTCTTAGACGTGCTGTTTTTTTTCTACTATTATAACAACCTTGACTTGCATAAAGAAGAAAAAACATCGAGTGAAGGTACTCTTACTGCAACACATCCTTTAAGACCTGATTTTAAGAGTGACCTTCACACTGTTGATTTGATGGATAACGACACTCGTGTCTTCTGCCAGTTCTGAAAAAAAAGAAACATCTGGTCTATTTATTGTTCATATCTTTCATAATTACTTTCTTATCTAATTTAAGTTCCACTTTGTTTTCTAATTTTAAACCATGAAGTTCTGTGAATATTATATTTGTTACTTAAGCCTGTAAGCAATGTATTTTCAAATAGGGGTTCTGATTTGAAAGGTCATAAAAGGAATTTAAACAAACACCCAGTAGAATTAACCACGTTGCTAAATCTGTCTTTGCAACACAGCTTTCTAAATCATCCTCAGGAGCAGTCAACGATTCTGCACCAGGGGGCAATAGCAGCTACAACGAGTCATAGATAAAATGATACTGCAGTGGTAAAATATTTGGACATACCAAGGGTAAGCTTTGTATTTAGGATTGTTTTAAAAAGATGTAATGCAATGTAACATTGTAAACATACACATTAATGCATCAGCTTGTTTTTTCCACCCAAAGAACCAATGATAAAGCCAGATTGCCAAGTTTCAAGCACAACGATAAATAAAAGAGCATTGGCTATTTCTACAAAAGTTACATTGTCATTTAGCAATTGAGTTTTCCAGAGATGTTATGTTTCAAGCCAGGCTTGGTTCATCAAGGGCCATACCTATTGTGAGTTTCACTTGACGCAAACACTATTGTAATTGCATTAGCATAACCTGCACCCTTCAGATTGATTTATTCACTGGCAAGTTCACTTGCCAGTAAGTCATTCGAACAGACAGAGGTTTTGTTCCCAAAGTAATCATTGAAAATCACAAAACAGCTCACAAATCAGGAATGGAAAAGCTTAAATAATTCTCCATTTGACATAGAATCGCTGACAACAGATAATACTCTGTTAAAACAAAACAAAAAGGTAGCTGTCATATAAACGTGTCATATAAAAATATGGTCAAGACACAATTGGGACTAACCTAGTCCCCATTTATATTTTGTGCTTCTTGTTTTACAATATAGGAACGGGGGGGTGGGGTTGATATATTTGCAAGGAACAATTAGTACATTATTGCTTTAAAATGCCAATCATGGGCAGGAGTTCCCAGAGGACAGCGCACAATTGGCCAAGCGCTGAGCGGGCAGGGTAGGGGTTAGGTTGGCTGGGGAGTCCTTGGCTCACTGCACACCAGCAACCTCTGTCTCTGGCCATGTGCCTGCAGGCCAGCCTGTACGCAATTCAGAACTGTGTGGTCTTCCGACGCTGTAAGTTCTGGATATGCCCGCACAGCGGGCTTGCAGAGTGAAAAAAAGTTTTAAAAAAATACCACACAATGATGAGCGCTAGTCTCACTAAAAAAAATGTCCCACTTTAGGAACCTACTGTACTAGAAAACCCTCTCTATACACTGTTTGGGATCAACATCCCCTAAACTAACCTACTGAGCTCCCAGAGTCCCAGCATTCTCAGGGCAACACCTGCCTCTTCAGTCGGCTTTGGCTGGGAAATTCCTTCCTGAGCACCATCTTGCAGTTTAAGGGTTTCATATTAGTTCTCTCCATGGAGCGGACACTCTCCTCCTTAACGTAAACAATCTTAAGCTTTCGCAATGGCCGTGCACCTGCTTTGAATTGTATCGTAGATGCTTTTTGAACTCTGCAGCACCCCTGGGCACGCCTCCTAGCCAATCTGGACCTCCCAATCCACTCGGTGCCGGGCGAGCCCAGCTGCTCAATTGGTTGTCCAGCATTGCATCTCCTGCTCCGTGTCCCAGCTTCACACACATGTGCAGGAACCAGCGACACGGCTCTCCGTGCCACAGCAGTACATTCATGTTTCTCACTATTACCCTTGCTATTTAATTTTGACTTCTTAAGCTTTCCAAATAAAAAGCCTATCATTGTCAGTGCAATATCCGTGTCAACAAAAAGAAATCCAGATTTTCATGCTCAAAAAGCAATTCCAATGAGTCTCAAAACACACATTTAGATCTACTACTGCTGGTAGAAAGTTCTGACAGGCATCATTACTCAGTATGCTCACCCTGCTGAATCTTTAGCACAGCATTTCCTGTAAGTCAATGTTTATAGATCAGAAAAATATCACTATAATAATCTCTGTCCTAATACAGTTCTTTGTGTGATGCTGGGCTCTGTTTACAAAATTTAAAATATAAAGGATACAAACACATTTGATAGTCATAAAGCTGACAATTATATTATTATTATTATTATTATTAATAATAATAATAATAATAATAATAATAATAATAATAATAATAATAATAATAAATAATAATAGAGAGCTTTGTGGCTGTCTGGTTATTGTTGTTTCAAGACCAGGGCACCCATGGCATATCTGTTCTTTGCTGCTGTATTAAGATGACAGAGTCTCCTCAGATGGAATATGTAAAAGGTGACTACTGGTTAATCTCTACTGTCAATCTGATCCAGTTCTAATCTGATTATTTTGTTTCTCTGCAGCCGACAGGCGCTTGATAAAAGTATAGCATTAAAAGGTAATTGAACTGGAAAAAGCCTGGAGCGGTTTATATTGTGATTGTTATCTGTATTTAGCTCTCAAATACAAAGAGACTCATACATTTATTTTTCAGTAACCATAAAAATATGACAATGTAATTACATATAACTTGTAACGTCATTATCTTCTCTTAAAGCGATTACTATATTGTTAATGTTAAATTTGGACTCAGGTACAGCATATCAGTAATGGATATAGGACTATATGTTCAGTTAGTGTCTTCGCTATATCCCCTTCAATCCTGCTGTTGGCAGGATACAAAATGTGAAAATGTTAAGAATTGGATGGTGTTTTGAAATGGTAAGCCGAATCGAACAGTATCACCGAACAACAACTGGAAGACAACCAAACAATAACATGACTTGTATTTAGAATAATTTAAACTATTTTCAGCATTACAGTAAAACAGAAGCTTCTAAATGTGCCACTGTCAAGTGGTACATCAAAGAAATGGCATTTAATTTTTTCAATGATTTGATCAGCTGGAAAGCTCATCACCCGGACAAGACATTTTGGAATTGCTGTCAACAGGTTGCTGTCAAGTTTTCACCTTGACTGATGGACGGTTTAGAAGCATTCCTCCAAGCCTGTCTCTGCTGGATTCAATAATCCAATATGTCATTAGACTGCTTGACGCATTTTAGGTGTTAAATGAATAAGATCACTAAATACAGTGAACTACAGACTGGAGGCAGAACAGTTTTACTTGCTGTTTAGAGCATTGAAATGCATGCTTGTGTGCTATCCTGCTTTACTGAAACTGTAAGACAAATCTAACAAAATGTACTGATAAAGAAATTAAATGAAATTAGTCTCCCATTGTATTACTGCCAACTTAGTGACACACACCCATCCACCAAAAAAGGCTGAATCCCAAGCTATATTACTCACATATAACATGATTTTGCATGGTTTTCAGATTATATTCATTTGATCTATTTTTGTTTAGTGTTGAAGATTCCATTGTGTTACCAAAGTACTTATCAAGATTGAATGCTGCGTATGTATTTGAGAACACGAAATTGGTATTTCATTGGTATGATCCCATACCACCAAGGGACTTTCTTCAGAAAATTACAGTTTTCTATTAAAAATAAAGAAAAAATAATGCATACAAAAAGTATTTTCTGGTAAATACATGTACTGTACAGTATGTTCTAAAACTGTTCGAATCAATTGGGACCAGAACGTGTTCAGATTACCAATTTGTTCAGAGACCATAATTTGAACCACAATAGACTTTGTTTTCATACTTGCATCTCATCAAAAAGAACTATTTTTAGAATCAGGTTTGTGTTATTGGAATTTATTGCATGGATTTCTTTTGAAAGCATGTTTTTTTAGTTTTTCTTGTTTTGCTTCTTCATAGCATTGTTATTATTTCAGGTTTGATAACTATCATTGCATTGTTTTTCCTTTCTATATTGGAGCAAAGAGCCTTGAAAACTCCAAGTCAATGTTTAGTTAGACACAAACTGACCAAAAAACAAAATGCAAGGGGCTCCCGAGTGGCATATCCAGTAAAAGCACCGGTGTAGAGCGCAGGATGCGCCCTGTAGTGTGGACGTCGGCGGTTCCAGGCTATTCCTTTGCCAACTGAGGACGGGACCTCCAAAGGGTTTGGCGCAAAATTGGTCGAGCACCGCTCTGGGGGAGCAAGGGTTAAGTCGGTCAGGGTGTCCTCGACTCACTGAGCACCAGCGACCCCTGTGGTCTGGCTGGGCACCTGCGGGCTTGCCTGTAAGTTGTTGTTGTCCTCTGACGCTGTAGCTCTGGGTGGCTGCAGTGTGTAAAAAAAGCGGGCAGCTAATGGCACACACTTTGGAGGACGGCGTGTGTAAATAAATAAATAAATAAATAAAATGCAAGAAAAACATAAAGGCGAGGTATAGAGACATCCATTTGTGGGTAACAAAAGAGCTTCATGAAAACAGAATGGAATGTACGGAGAGAAAAGACATAATTCAAGGTTTTCTATGTAGCAAGGTTTCCAGAGATCCAAGTGACAAAAGGGTTCTTTAAATAGATAACATGGTGCAAGGCACATACAAAGAGAACGCAATTCGTAGCGGTTGGAAAAGGTTCAGACATTTCAAAGCAATTGAACAAGCGCTTGGAACCAAACTACGGACGTGACAGGGCAAGTTATCAATTCGGAAAAATGATAGTTTTAGTTTCGTTGTTCACATAGTTTTAGGCTCATTGATTAACATCAGGTTCTGAACAATTATTTAGGTAGTTATATTAACAATTTCTATCATTACATTTATGAAAAATTTTAAATGGAAAATGTATTATTATTAATAAAAACAGGAGTATCTGCTCAATCGCCAATCGAAAACCAACACCAATTATTTTCTCCCAATTTAGAATATCCATTTATTTTTAGTGGAATAGCCTGGACTCGATCCAGTGACATCCAGGCTATAGGGTGCATTATGCACTCCAAATGGAGCACCTTTACCGGATGCCCAACTCGGGAGCCCCATTGACCAAACACATCTGAACCCGACCTGAACCCCAGACCTTTGAAATATGTACATACCCGACCCAACCACCTCCACAAATATCATGTGGATATTTATCTAATTTTGAAGTATTTCCACAAAATTCATTCCTCCATCTTGTCATCGATTATCGGATAGCAATGCACAATAAAAGAAAGAATTTCTAAATAACTGAGGCAGCAGAGAATCATTTTGAAAAAAAAATATGCTGTGTACCCTTAACCCAAATGAATACAATTCCATTCAAATTAAATTGTTTGTTTTCTAACTGAAAATATAAGTATTAGAAACACGTAGGGTGACAATTTTTACGTGAATCTTTATCCTTTTCTTAATTAATTCATTATGATTCCCTCGGGACACTTTATGGTTAAAGGTGCAGCTACCCAAGGCATAACAATAAGTGGTCCAAGTACCTTTCCCTTTGTACTTGGACTTGTGCTTAAGTATCATTTAAAGTACTTGAACCGTGGCTGGATCTGTCTCAACTACACCACTGCTGCCTATAGAAAATAGTACCTGAACAGTGTTCTGGCTCATCCACAACACTGTGAAAGAAAGTTCCGTTTATACAGTGTTGCAGATGTGTTCGGACATTTTATAGATACTCCTATTCCCAGAGTCTTTTTCAGGGGATGAATCGACAGCCTTTGGATACTTACCTGTTGTTACTTAGTTGCTGGGGGATAAAAATCTAAACATAAACCACAAATCTGCTGTTTAAAAAATAAACATGCCTGTTTACTTTACACAGGTGCTTGCTAAATTTGTTTTTTTAAGTATCCAATTATGCATTCAATTCATTTAGATATTTAAATATTTGCTTGTTGATTTTCACAGATATGGAATGTTCTGTTATCCTTTCTCACCTTGGAGACTCTTGGTTTCTTATTGCCTAATAAGCTGTGAGTCAGAAACCCCACTGAATTAAATCAGAACAGATTGTTGAGTTACTGGTTAGCCAAACATTCAGCTAAATGTTTCACAGTCCCTTGCGGATTAATAAGTGGTTGGGTGCAAACTGGTGACCATGCCCCCCCTGCAAGTAAGCATCTTAACCATCTCCCACAAAAGAGCCAGGCTGGTTTTTACAAGAAGTAATAGAACAGTGCATCACACAGCAATGCCTTCTTTGGCAAACCATGGTAAATGAAAGCCAAGTCAAAGCTCGCCATGTCAACGATTAATGATCGATTTTTACCAAGCGATATACCTGGATACTAAACAGATCCACTTACATGGATCGATCTTTGATTTGCATAACAAAGCCTCACAAAGAGCCTTATTTTAATTATCTAAACTGTGGTGCCCTAAAACAGTCTTTTAATTATTTATGCAACAGAAGAAAGTTAGTGGAGTACTTTTGAAAAAAGTACAAAAGCTTCTATTTGTAATAGGCTACATACTGTATTATTAGTTAGAGCGGTTTTAATGACATGTTCTATCTGAAAAACACAGTGGTCTTGTAACCATTATTAAAAAATGAATTTGATTCATGTTGATGCAGCACACTTATTATTAAATTAACTTTGCCACTCCAGACCTGATTCTATATACTGTGCTAAATTACCAAAACAAAAAATCTAATTAGCATTTCGTGCACTCGACATCCTGTGCTTAATATTGTATTCATTATTCGATTCTGACCTCACAAGGCGAGAGCAAGCACAAATTACAGTACAATACATCAGCTCTTTCTAAACAATAAATTCAGAATTCTTTTAGCTGTTATCTAAGATTATAAGACCATAAATGACAGACATATCTACATATGGATCAGAGCAAGTAATTTTAGGGGTAATCAGTATTTGATTATAATGATTCATCAGCCTTTTGTTAATATCTGTTTATTTTACCACATGGTCTCAGAAAACAGGGTTCCAGTTCATCCCTGGATTTTTTTTGCTTAGTTTCTATAAATAATAGTGGCTCAGTGGTGATGAATGAGTGGTTATATACACATTAATGAGTTAATTATGAAATATTTCATAATAGTTTCCAAGCTTGAATCTTGACAAGGTACAATAGAAAGATATGCAATCCACCATCAGTCCAATAAAGTCGGCAGTACAAAAGTTGTCATCTGTATTTTTTATTTTTTTAAATGACCTGGCTTTTAAAATCCACCACTTTATAAGTCTACGGAGTCAGTCTATGAGATGAAACAAACAGAACTGGAAAAGGATGTTTCTTTATGATTCAGTTGGACTTTCTCTGGAACCCTTGTCTGTTTAGGTTCAATTAAATAACCACGCAACAGGGGGTTCCATATAATAATAATAATAATAATAGTAATAATAATATTAATTCCACCAGGCTTCAAATTTAGATCTTTTGCTCGACAACTGCAGACCAAGAATGGAACCAACTGCCAGATCCTATTATTTACATTTCAACATTAAATAAGTAATCATGAATAAGTACAATGATGGAATGTATACTCAATGGTTCTAAGTGGGTAACATGTAATTTAGCCATTTAATGAGGTCATTTATTTTTTGTTTTTTGGATTAAACGTTACCGTTGTCCTGGGAAGCTCTGATTCCAAAGCTTGCAGATGTCGCTATTGTGACATCACTGCTACAGGCTGAACAACAGTAGTAGAAAACGAAATAGTGCCTTTGTTTAAAAATGTCATTCCTTTTTGGATTTTCCAAGTAGTGCTGAGAACTACTTCAGAAATTAAGCTATTAAAGTTTTCATTTTTGTATTCTTCAACAACACTGCTTTGACCGGCTAAAAGGGTTCAATGTGTTGAAATTCAGAGAAAGCAATTTGTTTGTTAATGGTTAAGTGCTAAGGTTAAATAATATAGCTTGTAAACTGGTACTAACATCCAAGTTCTTGGATAATACCCAACCACTGAAATAAATCTTTGAGGCAGTATTTTTCCCACTCACAACAACAGGTCATAAAACTCTTAGGGTCCGATTTTCTGCTGCGGGCATATTGCCTGTGTTATGCATTTGCTATGGAGCGGGCAATTAGCCTGCAGTTTGCCCTTGGTGGAAAAGTTGTTTTTTCTAATGTCTCCCAGGGCACGCAGTGTTGAATTACAGACTATAAGACTATTCTCAACCATGAACACCATCCCTGTAACCAAATGTAAGACTAAAAGAAGAAAATAAATGTATTGATCTAATTTAGGGAACGTCCTCATGAGAATACTTGCTTGTTTTCCAAAAGGACATGGAAAACCTCAATTCATGACATCTGTTCCTTGAGTTTTAAAATGCCAATTTAGTGGAAATCTTTTAGAGTCCCTTTGGTTTAACTTACATCAAAACAAATTAAATTAAATAAATGAAAGCATGTTGATACATTACAGAATGGGCAATTATGACAGAAGTAGGTTTAATTTAGAAAAAGGGCTGACCTATTCTTCCAAATGTTAATGTAGCAAGAACATTGTGTTCCTTACCAGAACAGAGAGTCCAAAGGGCATCTTCAAATGAATTGTACATGTGGAATGAAATGTAGGGCTCATCACTGGTGAGGGTTAATGGCAGCTTGGTCTCATTGCTCTGTGAGTGAGCGCACTTCAATTCTGATCTGACAGTGTGAGGGTCGCCAGTTCTAGCCCAGCATCCGCTCTGTTATGCTGTTACCTCAGGGTGGCATCAGAGAGAGTTGGTGTACAGTTACTTAAATAAGTAGGCTGCTGCATTAATTTGCAGTCCTTGTTCTGGAACATTTTTTGAGGTATTCATGTCTAAATGGATTCTTAGTGAATCAGTTAATATATCCAGGCATGAATTCAATCAGAGATAGCCAGACAAACGGAATGACAGGAATAAATCGAGGTTATCCTGCTGTAATCGCAATGTCAAAACAACCATTTACTCAGTGGGGCCTAGCAAAAGCTTTTGCTTCTTTTACATTCAGCTTTTCCATTAAGAATGTAATTTACAAGGCAAGGTTTTCAAATACCGTCACAGAACTCCATGGCAACCTCAAACACTCCGCTATCTTTTTGGTAAGGCTTGATCTGCTCTGTCCGTGGTGACATTTACCACCCTAAATTGGTGTTATTGTTAGTCCAGTTACTCGTATGTGAAACTAGCTCCGCCAAACAAGTTATATAAGAGTTTCCCCACCCCCTTCTTTTTTGTTATTAAAAGCACCATGTTATTATTTAATCATTTGAATACATTCCACTGAGTCAAGGCTGGATATAGTCAATTAGACATTTCAAACAAGCTTCAGATTTGACACGTTATACAAAAACAAAGACAAATCTACTGTACACTACAAAACAGTGCTTGTATATGATAGTATATGATTGACGTGTGTCTGAAAGACTGTGGCTTACTTGCCTGCAGCAAAGCCACACATTTGAAAGTCTGTTTCCTCATCCAGAGAACCACAGTCCTGGAACTACAGAACTTGCCTTTGGGAACACTGAACAATAACCGACATGGCAAAATTAACTGCACTAGATTAAATGTGCCATATACTTTGTAATGTGCCAATAGTGAATCCTCTACAATGATGCTGGACACTGTATTTTGATTATAGACATTTATTTATTTATTGACTTGCACATACTTTGTTTTGTTTTTTTTACAAGATTTTGTAGAGTGTTAATATTGTGGTTTATTTTGTCTCCAGAATACGGTACTTATTATGTAAAAAAACAGGGTAATCATTAGCCACTTTGCCAGTTAGATATTTTTGGTTTAAAAGAGCTGTTTTCTAGTGCTTCGTTATATTATTTCATGAGAATCTGAATGCTCTGGGAAATGATCATAGAATGACGATAACGAGGAGAGCAGGCAGTCAGTAAAAGTCTTCATGTGTCGGATTTGAAGGTTCGCGTTTAAGCTGGGGGTCAATACAAGGAAAGGGCATCACAATGAACGATTTTCTGTTTCACTCATCAAATACAATTGGTGGCTTTTACTCTTTATGGTTCACAAGGAATTGAATGCTTGTTGAAACGGTTTCTTCTAGAAATACATCTGAGTGTGATCCAAGTATCACGAGGAGGAAATTGACAATTTGGATGACCAAATCCAACCTGTCAATACATTTTGAATCCTGTTTCTTGCACCTCATTGCAAAATTTATATGTCCCTTGTACTTGAAATGATTACAAGTTAAAAGCTCACCTGTGGGTTCCTAAGGGCTCTTAATAATGTCCTTTAAGTTCAGCTGCTACACCAGAAGGTAACCATTAATCTGCAACGCTAAGATCAGCAGGAAATACCACATTGATCAAAAGTGGCATTTTTTATATTCACATGGGGCAGCTGGTACATGTTAATGGTAAGACAACAGGATTGAGAGCCCACAAGGGTGCCATAATCCTTTATGAGTTGAGAAAAGTCACCAGGGTGAGACAGAAATAATAAACTATATACAAAGTGAATCCATTAAATAATACATTGGTTAAGATGACTGTGCTATTTCAAACCTGAGCAAAGGCGCTCCAAATATTTCCAATAGTCTAGGGACTTTTCTGTGGGAAGGTTCAAGTTAGGACCGCTGCTCCACCCAGGGTTACTTTATTGAATAAGTCTATCACCGGTGCTCCCTATGCATGTTTGTGTGTGGATGTGCGTTCATTAATAAATACAATACAAAATAATCAGCTTTCTCAATTAGTGCTGAGCTGAGCTTGGTCACTTATGGAAGCCCTGCAGTAATTTCAATCATTATCTTGCTATAGCGGGCTGCTTTTTGCAACTGACAGGTTTTCTGAAAGAAACCACAGCAAATAGAACACGTGGGACCACTTTAGAAGGTTAACAAGATCTATATATCAAGAATGTAAGAGTAAGATGATGGAAAATATACGCAATGGTTATCAGTGTGTAACATGTAACTTAACCATTTACTAATGATGATTTAATAAGGTTTGATTCCAAAGCTTGCCAATGCCGTTATTGTGATGTCACAGTTACAGGATGAACATCATTGCATCCCAATGTTTTACATGGGTCCAGATTCCAGTTGATAAAGTATGTGAATGAATAGTTAACTCTGTGGACTTGCATGTGGCCAAATGTTGTTTTTTTTTTTTTTTTTTTTTTCTACTGACCGTAACAGTTCAAATCTTCCCTGCTGAATAGTCCAGCAAAATGTTCAAGCCTTCCCTGCTGAATATTCCAGCAAACACACACAGGCTGGGAGCACACAGGATGAATCTTTTTACAGCGATTGGAACAACTTCTGATTGTTGGGTGCTTGCCAAAAAAATGTTATGGGAATTTGGGTATTCTAGGAGCACTATTTGTTTTTGACTTAATACTCACAGAAGTGTCTGGAAAACATTCATCTTCAGGCCAACCTTCCACCTAGAACACCGAAGTAAAAGTTTATCAGCGAGTTTTGCAGAAATTCTTATAGACCTCTCTCAATGTTATTGGTACACTGCCTCCTGAAGCACTTCAAATTGCTTAAGCACTCATGTGGTAAAATATGTTTTTTGTTTCATGTGATAAAGGTGATTAATGATCTGTCATGTCAAACTCAAAAAAAGAAAATGTTAACATTAAAAAGGTCCCACATAGTGCAAATGCATTTTTCAGTTTATACTGGTACAGTTCTGTCAAACTGTAGTTTTATGCAAATTACTTCAATGTGCAAGGATTAAAACTTAATTGAGGCATGTTTTTGGAACAATATTCCAGTGTCCAGTGTTCATGATGTCATCGCATTTCTAAAAACTGAATCCTGAACACTCATTCTCCAGCCTCAGAAGACTTAAGAACTATCTTCAGCCGCCAATGAGCAAGACGATGCTAAATCATGTTGCTGTCCTTAATGTTCATCAAGACCTTACCACAGATATAGATGCAAATAAGATTGCTGACAGTTTCATCTAGGGGGCTACAGTAAGACAAAATGTCTTTAAGTTGAGACATGTGCGAGTACATTAAATATTGTAGTAATGTAGTTCTTTAAGCAGAGGCTGTATCTCCTAATTTCACAAACCTGCATGGGATTCTTCAGGTTTAATTAGCCTGTGATGAGAGATGTGGGGAGCTGTCCGGGTTTGTTACCCATGAGTCTTCTCTGGAGTCTGCAGGGGTCTTTGTCCCCTTGTTCCTGAAGCACTAAATAGATTTATTGTGCCATGGCCCTAGAAACACAGCATGCCTTAAGCAATACAGCATGTCTTGCAATACCTGTCACATGCCCAATTTTCTAAAGATCAATGAAGTTCTAATTTGTATTCTGTATTCCAGTACCATTATATACTAAAGACATATTAGAAATGTGTATCCTGTATTACTTGGAGAAATAAAATTGTAAGCAGAGTAAATTGTAGATTGAAAAAAAATTAGCACAATAGCCTATCATCAAGGCCTATTATTTGCTTATGAAAAGAAAATCAAACTGTAAATGTGAAACTATTAGATATTATTAGATGCTTGTTACTAGTTTTGTAAATGTGCCTAATATAGGTAAACAGTCAGGGCACTGAAACACCCCATCAGTACAATGTTATAAACAGTGTATATTTCAAAAAACATTCTATTTCCTTACCAGATTATCTTTATATTTGAGAATGAACGTATGCACCAAAGCCACAAAACATACAGAAAAACAGACAGTAAGTAACTGAAGAAGTCATCAATCATCTCTCACAAAACACAGCCCAAATATGGTTGTTTTTTATCCTCCTCTGATTACAAAATTTCCATTCCCCCCCAGCGTAATGATTGAAATATTATTCTCTATACAGGTTCTAGTTTTGTCAACCAGACAAATCTGCAAGCCCACACTCACAAAAGTATGTTTTGTCTGTTGTTTTGTTTGATGACCTGAGAAACCGCAATTCTTGACACCACAAAATAATTTTAATGAGGTGTGACCTAAAGAGGGTGAAAAAGAAAGTTAAAAGAATAGTTTGTTTTTGCCAAGGCAGTGAACAAAACTACAGCTAATTATCATTTTCAAAGCAAAACTTTATGCCCTGTGAGATGCAAATGAAAGGAACTTATTGGTATATGCAAGCACATGTAGCTAATTTAACATTTAAAAGGTTTCTAGATTTTATAGTACATTTAAACTGTGATTTAAATTTAGCTGGACTGTAAAGGGTCAAGGGTATTACTTTTATCAATCTTGCATGTGCGTGTGTGTGTGTGTGTGTGTGTTTGGTGACAGATGGTGATCAATTGAATGTTAATACAGTGGCATTGTAGCTCAAGATCAGTGCTTAAATCAGGGTGCTGTGAACCCAGCCGTGGTTCAGTTTGAATCTACTGATAAACACAGTACAGGAAGAGGGCACTTAAGGGTCATAACCTATTTGCTTTAAAAAAAATTCAATTTTTGTTTCCAGCCGTTCCCAAAACATTTTAAAAGCTGCCCTCCATCAAGAGGTGTGTCTGTGAAAGTGCTGCATTCGGAAAGTGAAACAGTTATTGGGGATAAAGGGAGCCCAGTATTTTGCAACAGACTTGAAGGCCTGACTGACCTGGCTTTGAAATGCGTACATTTTTTCTACTTTCAACAGATACTTCTTGTTAATAACAGTTAAGTGACTACGCTCTCTTAGTTATGCACACACCACAGTCGTTTTCCACAAAATTAACATATTTGATAGGTAATTGCGATAATAGACTATAATAGACTGTAATTGCGATAATAGACTATACACTTCCTTCAGCTATTTTCAGCGATTAAGTGCACTTTTAGCAGCACAAACTATTTAAAAACCTAACATTTTTTTGCAGTTTTTAGGGTTAGAATATCGGAGCAAGAAATTTTAAAAATTCACTCATCCTACGAATTTTATAAATGCAGTGAATAACCAAGGCTTTGATAATTTCCCAATACCAGATTGCATATTTGGGGGGGTTATTTTTATTATGCTTTAATAGGGGCTGTAATTATTAAGAACGTTTAAGACAATGCTTTCAGGGTCTCAGTTTGGCTCACCTGGTAAAAACAAGTGTGTTGTATGCAGGGCGTCCCACAGACAGAGAAGCGCAGATCAACAATCATTGCTGAGGATTGGGCAGGGAGTTAGGAAGGCAAAATATGCAAGCGCCCTGTATAGGGTTAATTGCCTGTCCTGTGCCTCCATTTTCTTGCATGAGAATACCAGAAGCAAGAGGAAAGCTGATGCCTGTTGATGGACAGGCTATGATTAAGTATGGCTAAGAAAGAGTTGCTGCCAAGGCCCTAATTCTTGACTATGGCCAAGTGCTTAAACTTGAAGTTTTGTTTTTCTGCAATCTTTACTGTCATCCAGCATACCCTCACCAGTGCCTAATCTCTCCCACTTTCAGCTCGCGGACACCTGGAGGGTTCCCCGAGCTCCTGGGTGTGAAGAGTAGACTGGCTGTGAGGATGCCCCCCAACCTTCAGTTCCACTGAGCCATGTGTGACCAGACAACAGCAGAGAAGCATATATGCCTGCACAGAAAGTAATACAGCATCAGGGACTAGGGGCTGGAACATTGACAACTCTCGATTCTCTGTATTGACCACAACAGAAAGAAAAAAAAAAAAAAAAAAAAAGAAAAAGAACACAAAACAGGCACATATGTATGCTGGAGCTAATTAGAAGCTTTGGAATCACTGCCTGCTTTCTACGACCTTTAGAAGAATAAAATAAACAGTTGCTAGGTTCCAGTAGGGGCATCAATAGCAACAACACACACAAAGCGAAAAATTGTGTATTGTTCGCAACTCACCAATGTTGTATACTATTTGAGATTGAATATAGACCCAGGCCCCAATGGGTAAAGTTAACAGTTCCCTTATTCATCAGTGGTTGACACCTATTATTAAGCACAGGACACAGGCATCAAGGTGGAGATCAGAATAACACATTTCTCTATTGATATTTATCTAACTGAAAATACATAAATGCTAATGTATTAAACGAAAAGATAGGAAGAACAATGCAGTCGATTGCAATGACTTTAGCACCACTGAAGATAAAGTCCCCTATTATAGAAAATACATGTATTTTATCAAGGTTAACTAGACTTGAAGAGGAACTAGCTATGCCAGTCAGTCCATGAAAAGATATTGAGTGGGGGAAGACAACTAAGCCATTTATTAATTACTATGCACTAAGTGATGTCATTATAGCACATTCTGCATCGGAGTATTGAACAATGCTTTCCTTGGTCCTTTCTAATATGGGCAGTAATTACCATCAAAGTATACAAAAACGGAATATATATATATACTATATATATATATATATATATATATATATATATATATATATATATATATATATAGATATATAGAGAGAGAGAGAGAGAGAGAGAGAGAGAGAGAGAGAGAGAGAGAGAGAGAGAGAGAGAGAGAGAGAGAGAGAGAGATGCAATGTATTACTAATGTGTTATTTTCTATTAGATTCTAGCAGACCAAAATTGGCCATGGAACACCTTTCCAAATGGAAGAGCTGCAATCAAATGTCACCGTGGCGTAGGATGGAAGTTACACTTTGCGTGACATTTTGATAGAGTTTTGGTAAATTGTAAAGCAAATTATCTCTCGCTGCATACATCAGTAACTGTCTGGTTTGCAGAATTCTTGGTTTTATTTCTGAGTAGCCTCTTCTAATGTATTAGCAGGTAATGCAGCATGGGGCCTATTTCTTTCTGGAATGTCTGGGTTGCAGGTGGCGTCTCTCCCACTGGTACCAGGAAAGATAAGGTGTTCCACCCTTCCTGGTGCAAAGCTTGTTTCTCAAGGTACAAGGACACAGATGGTATAGAGAGGTTGGGAGGATGATCTAAGGCTGGCTCCTTAGTAGATGGAAGAATTCCAGATCTGAACAACTCAGACCTTTGTCAATCAACTGTTACCATCTTGCTGTTTTGCCCCTGGGAGGAGCACCATTGTAACTTGTAGTTTATTGGCTTGTGTGCTCATGTTGTCTTGCTGCTAGAACCTATCCAGGGGCTCGGGAACTCCCACTCCATCGCTTCACTCCTCCTGTAGGGCCTAGTAATGCTTATGTCTTCCACTTTTGCTTCAGTCTATTGAGCCTAGCAAGTAGACATAGCCTCCATACTGCAGTGTGTAATAAAGAAAGACCGATCTGCTTGAATAAACCCAAAGACCATCTCTGAGTTGTATTCCTTCACTGAGAATAAGACATGAACTTTCTTTAATGAAGTGTAGTACTAAATACTGTTTTAAAAGGAAAATACATGATTGCTACTTGTGTTTTTTCAATGTCTCCCATCTAAATACTAACCCAGATCCCATTATAGTGCATAGTCATTGACAGACTACATTATAAGTAGGAGGTCATAAATTATTCGTGCAAGCCCCCTTTTTTGAATGGTGTTTTTTAATTATATATTTTATTTTCAATTTTAAGGTAGTAAACTGTATTCTCTTCTAAAAGTGTTATGCGGGTCAATGAAAAATCTCCCACATAGAGAATTAATTTCTCTAGCTAGCGAAGGTTATGTTATGTATTCAGTTGCTCCAGTGTACAATGTACTTAATTGGCCAATTTCCATCACTTATCTTTGAATGCTTGTCTGATCTCTACCATATTCTCTTACACAATAGTACAAGGTTTGCTGAATAGAAATACAAATATATGTTTCTGTGGCCTCTCAACCACTATTAACCCCTTCCTCACCAATACACACTGATGAAACTTGTTCTTGTGATATCTGCTGTACAGTACCTTTCCTATTAGGCCTCTTCTTTCCTTGCAACTGCCGAGATCCCCATAGAAACAGACCTCAGTTCTATATGCTTTGCATCTGTTTGCATGTATTACTCCAGTGCCACCCCTTGACTGAAATTCATTATGCTGCTCTGTATTCACAATGTACACCACACATTGGAGCCCCTCAAATTTTACCATTTAGCTGTCTTTGCATCCAGGGTATTGGCAACAGCAATGACTACCTGTAATTAAGTTTTGCTAAATATTCACAGTATTCCCTTGTTCACTCATTGATTGTCCATGTTGACAGGATATTGTACAAGCACTATACTTTATTGTATAGCACTCATTCATTTATTCAATGCGTATACAGTTCTAATGTTTTTGTCTCTTAGTCAAAAAGTCAAAGAACAAACCATGAATACATATACAGATCTCCAAAAGTTCAGAATAAGAAAGGATGAAGAGGATGTTCAGAAGCATTGTACACAAGGGTATTATCTGAAATTCCATGGCATATTTAGTGTAAGCTTATGTGGGGGTGTTTTTATCAGTTTTTGACGCTATCGTTTTTGCAGTCTTCACTTAGCATCTCACCCCCAGTTATGTCATTGATTGGTCAACTAATTCTGATGCCAGAGACTTTCTAAAAGTGGGGGGCGGTGGTAGGAACCCCATGCTCCCTGTACTGCTCAGCTCCAGCTCCCCTTGTTAGAAACATGCAAATCATGTCTCTATTCTGCGTGACAAATAGATTAACCTACAGTCAGTATCTCTCTCTCTCTCTCAAGTCACTTTAAAATGTATTGTTAGCTAATTAAATCAAACCCCCAATGTAGACCCCCAAATTCTTTCCTCTCTATCTCTTTTCTAAACATGATTGCAGCAGTCACTGCACACAGTCATCCAGGGATGAACATCAAAAGACATGTAAGGTCAAATGTAGTATTCATTAATAATATAAATTTCAGCCATTGTGCATTCATAATAAAAAATCTGTTTTAATCATTATTGAATAGAACATCTACAAAAGCAGTCCCATTATCACTACATTTTATTACAAGCAATTAACTCAATAGTAACTGGTAACAGACAGAGCTCCTTAACAATACTGATAACTTACTATTTCAGCATCACATAAAAACATGAAACCATGGTAAGCTAGTACTGTAATTTTGCAGTTGAACATTCTTCCCCCGAGGTTATGCCTTCTGTTGCTCGTTGATTTTTTTTGTGTATGTGTTAACCACTTTGAAACAACACATCTTGTCTACAAACAAGCTTGGAAAACAGCCAAGGCATCACTGACTAAAAAGCACTTTACAGAAACACCATTGAGAAAAATACATTTAAAAAATAATACAACAAATAAACTTTGGACAGACTTTTACTTAAACGAGAACAGAGACCAAATAAAAACACACGTACAATATCCTTTTTTCAGTATGACTGTTTCAAGTTCAATACACAATATTACATAGATACATTACACTTATATATATTGATTAATTAAAATACAGAATATTTTCATTTGCCACAAAGTTTGATTCAAAGTTCCCAACCTACACTGATGAAACCAGCTTCAACAAACCCTAATAATACATGCTTTTACGATCTAAAGAATACGGACAAGTCAGTGTACGTGACACAAACAGTAATGTAAATATAATCCATGATAAGACACAACACGACTAATGCAGCTAAATAGACTTAACATTTAAAAGCCAAATACTATTAATATATGTTGCTTGTTTTCTTTTTTTTGTAAAACATCCTTTTTGTATAAGCCTTACACGGTCACAGAATCAAATAATTAGCTTGACAGTACATAGAGACAGCTGTAGTACACTTAAGTCTATAAGAATGTTCCTTAATCTAGCGCCATGTTAGCAAAAAGTCCATTAAACTCTTATTTCTGTGGCAAATTCACCAAAAAAAAAAAAAAACATAATTACAGCACAACCACACTTCCTTCTGAATACCCCCTCAGAGAAAAAAAAAAATGACAGTGAACATTTTGCACTATTGCATGAGATTAACAGGTCCTTTAACAGGTCTTGGTAGCTTTTACAGGCCTTTCATACAATTCACTACAAGTGAAACCATTTAGAACATAATCAACCACAGTAACTATTTGTTTGATATTAAAAGCCTCTAACATTGTTTGTGTATAAGTTCTAAACACCTAGCAGCTTCATTAATAATATTCAAGAGAACTTTATCTGTCCTTTAAGGAATATTTTAATCAAATCTACTTACACTTAAAGCTTGTGTGTGTGCATGTTCAACAAATAACCAGCATTTGAAAATTGAATTGCTTTATCAGACAAGTAAAGCTGAGCTATTTTACACAGTCGCCATAGTGGAATTACTTTAAAGTATAGATTTTAACCAACATCAAAGTATTTAAATATAATAGTTAAAGCAAAGCAGAAAACTCCTTGCTGGTGTGAAAAAAACAGTAGATGTTCATTCTTTGTTGGATGTTGGCAACTGTTACATGCACTTGTTTTTTTTTTTTGCAGATTGTACATATTTTACTCATTTAACAGATTTTATTGAAAACACATTCACTATTCCAGACACCATGGTACAGCAATATGAGAAGTTTCTGCTATTTGCAAATCTTCTTGCGTAAGAATTAAAAAGCAGGCCATAGATCATAGTAGCAGACCATGTTTTGGCAATTGCATTATTGTCTGAGGAATCCAACTTTTTAGATGCTATGGCAGGCAGTGGGAGCACAGCACATGGGTTATAATCTTAATCTGACATTCAATCTTGGCAGTCACCAACGTAAAATGAAGGACTAGGAAAATTCTAGGGCACTGCTGCACTTTAAAAGTATATGAAGATGAGACAATGATCTATTCAGGGATATATATATATATATATATATATATATATATATATATTTGTAAGTAATGGGTTTGAGTTGGGGAAAAGCATCTTTTTTGTCTTTGGAGACTGAGTACTGCACTTTTTTACACCCGGCCACTAGCCCCTATTGAAAACACTAACAATAATGCAAACTCTAAATTTAGAAGAAATATACTGTTTGTAATAAAAATGGACTGTCCCATATGAGCTAGCTTATTGTGACTGGTAAGACTGATTGACTAGTTTGGCACGGGAATACTACTCTTAGGCAATCAGCACTAGAATAAAAGGTCACAAAACATGCTCTTCTCACAGCTAGTTTGTAAATTGAAACTGTACAGTCATCGAATTGAATCATGAAATTAAGGTGACTTATTTCAGAATTTTGGTCTGTCATTCTATGATCTGTACACATTTCTAAAAGTCCTGTTTTTTCGTTACAGTGTTAGTGTCTTAATGAATCTGGAACTTCATTCATAAGTGACTTGTTTGCATGTGGCCGTTAGTGCTGTTGTTTTTCAGTTAAAATCGATTCCTGAAGAACAACCTTGTCCGTCCTTTGCGTGTTGGTCTCACCATCTTCAACACCATTCCCTTGGCGAAAGCACAGCACTTGTTGAAAGCTTTGTTTGAAATTGTCAGACAAAAAACCATATAGGATGGGGTTAGCGCAGCTATTAGCATAAGACATGACCACCACAAAGAAATACACCCCGATCTGGACAGGTTCTTCTTGCAAGATGACAATCAGGTTAACTATATTCAGGATGTAGAAGGGTAGCCAGCAACATACGAACACCATGACGATGATGACCACCATTTTGGTGACCTTTTTTTCAGACTTTCTTCGCTTTGTCGACCCGACTCGTAAACCAGATGATTTGAGTTTGACCACAATCAGAAGGTAGCACAGGCAAATCACCAGCAAAGGGCCGAAAAACCCTATAACTGATGTGTAAATTATAAAAACAGTGGACCAGACTGATGTTGGTTCCGGCCAGTTGATGTTGCAAGTC
Source organism: Polyodon spathula (assembly GCF_017654505.1). Lineage (NCBI taxonomy): Eukaryota > Metazoa > Chordata > Actinopteri > Acipenseriformes > Polyodontidae > Polyodon > Polyodon spathula. The sequence continues at coordinate 14,014,547 of NC_054559.1, forward strand.
TGTATGCTTTCTTGGACGTCCGCAAATATGATTACCGGCAGCACAACTATAAAGGACAATATCCAAACAGTTACATTGATCATCTTGGCTATTCTGGGCCGACGCCACTTGGTGGACTTGATGGGATGCACCACAGCGAGATAGCGGTCAATGCTCATCACAGTCAAGCAGAAGATACTGGTAAACTGGTTGATACTATCCACTGTCATGACAAGTCTACAGAGGAAGATTCCAAAAGGCCAATAGGATAGGGCATTCTGCGTGGCAAGGAATGGCAATCCCAGCATAAAAAGCTCATCGGCCACCGCTAAGTTTAGAATGTAAATGTTGGTAACCGTTTTCATTTTGGTGTATCGAAGGACTACGTAGATGGCCAAAGTGTTTCCACCAAGTCCGACTACAAACACTATGGAATAAATTATAGGGATGATAATTGCGCTTACACCCTGTAGAGGCAGGTCTCGCATTGTTTTATCATTGTGTGTTAAGTTATTGACAGTAGATTGGTTGAATTCTCTCAAGTCAACGTCAAAAGCGGGATCTGTAAAGCCTGCCATGGTGTCCTCAGTGTTCTCAGGGCTCCCAGATGAAAACGTGAAGGATTATTAATCCTAGAAAGAGAATAAAGAAACTAAAATCAACAATGTGTGTCGTCAACCCCCGCTAACTAAACAACCCACAACCTGTACAAATTCATTAAATTGCATAATAAAACATACAGGGGTTAATTTTAATTCTATAAATACACACGGCTCTTAATACAGTCACTTTTTAATTCTGTTAAGATCAATAAAAGAGACCCCCAAACTATATCTTCTCTATTTTCTTAAAGTATGTTTGAGATTACACATTAAATAAGGTGCAGAGACATTTGCTTCGTATAAATCAAACCTCCCGCTGTGGTACAGGTCAAGTCAAACACAAAACAGCTTAGCTTTCATCTTTCCCCTTTGTTATTGGAAATCAACACAGTCGTTTAGCAGTTTATAATAATGCACCCCGCAAACATAGGCAACAAATTAATCATAAACTCTTGGAGCGTTAAGAAACTAAGTCAAGTATATGTTTTGGTAAGAATACATTTTGGGCTAATGGCTTCATATTTATATGATTACATTAACTTTCCTGAACAGGATTTTCACCAAGCTTTACCATGCAGGTTTCACTTGCTTTACTATACAATGTTTTACTGTGGTAAACATGTATTTGGGGCTGTTTGAAGAGCCTTGAATATCACATTGTCTGCTGGATTTGTGCCACTCATGCGGGATGTAAATGGGGGCTTGTGTTTTTAGCTTCACCTTATATGGGTACCCACATAGCAGAAATGGAGTCCCACAGAGACTATACTTCACATTCATTTCCCGCCTTTCGTGATATTTAGACATTTAAATGTTGGCAAACATAAGAAGCATTTTTTTTTTTTTTAAACCTGGGTAACAGAGAGCAGAAATTCCATTTGGTACAAAGAATCCTCAGTGCAGTTGTTTATGTGAAGAGGCTAAAGTCATAGAGGCAAAGCTTTTTTCCTCCAGAAATTAAACATCTTTGTCCTTTATTACTGGTTTACTTTTGTTCATGAAAAATACTAATCATAAATCACCTTAAAAACCTTAACACATTAGACACGCATGCCTCTCTTCAAACTCAGTAGGGTACCAAAACAATATACATTCATTTTTTTCCCCCCTGTTTTGCAAATAAATGTGTTCATGCGCGTGATCACTGAGGCAAGCCAACACAGTGCTGATATTACAGTAACAAATCATGTCAGCAGGGTTGTATTGTAAACATAAACACTAAGCCATATTAACATAATAGCTAAACCACCGAGTCTGACCTTTTCAACTTTCCAAAGTTAAGGAAGGCTGAGCCAGGTACTTGGACAAATGGTCTCCAAGAAAAACCAGGTGCTGCTGTTTATGATGTGACTCTGAAAACCAACTCCAGCCTTGGGACTACACTTCCCAATAAACAAGGTGCTGCCAAATCCTGTACTGTACCCTATGTATTGGTCTTATTGTGTCAGATACACAAAGCATATTAAACTTTTGTAATGTTTGATTCTGTGACTAAAACACATATTCAAGGAAATGTTCTACAGTAGAATATTGTTTTCTAGTATAATACCTGGCTTTCATTTATCCATTATAAAAGATTGAAGACATTGTGAATATTCTGAAGCCCTGTGTTGTCGGACCTATTTGAAAAAACGTACAGAGTATTCAAAGTCAGACGGCCAGTTTACACATGTGCCACATGATTTAACCACAAAACTCTGCATGTATTTGTACGTTTGATGTCTACTGTACAGTATGTAATGTACTCTATACCAGCTTTCCGTGAATTTTATTTCTTCAGACCCTTTTGCAGACCGGTTTGTTTGTTTACATTCACACCCCGAATGAGGGTTCTGGAAAAACTTGTTATGCTACCTTGTTTATAATATGTTGCTTAGCATTTTTTTTTAACAGGTTAATAATGAAAACTTTGCCTACAAAACTTAGTAATATACTGGCCAAATTTGAATTTGATTAAAATTGTTGTTAACTGGGTGGATTCATTTGGCATAACAGCGCCCTCTTTTGTCAGTTTCTTATATATATATATATATATATATTATATATAGATATTATATATATATATATATATAATATATAACCGACATCCTATCTGAAATCTTGAATGAGTAGGAGACTTTAGAACTACAGTGTACAGTAAATGGAACAGTAGATCATTTGAAACCATCATTACCACTGTTATTAAAACATTTTAAACACCTGCTGCCCTCCATTGACTAATAGCATCCCCAAAAGTGTGTTTTTGTAGATCATTTGGAAGCTGGTGAAACATGCTCCAATCAACCCTCTACCTACGTCTATGAGATCTGCTCTCTTGCCCTTCCTGACTGAAACATAGCAGCAACAGGGAGATGCAGCTATATATATATATATATATATATATATATATATATATATATATATATATAGACACACACACACAATAAGTCAATGCATGTTCGCAATCTCCTGGTAGCCCGTTTAAATAGAACAATCTAGTATACCAGCATCATCCTTAGGCAAGTTCCTTAACTGAACCGACCAGGTATTTCACGCCTCAGGAGTGGTTCTTATCCTTACTATTATGGCAATATTTGTCTTTTGGGGTATCTTCTGAGAAACCGGAAATAAATCCTAACTGTATATTTCTCATATATTCTGCTACAAGACAAAATGAGTAAGTTCTGGACATCACCTTAAGCACGCCTAGCTGTATACATAGCTCTGTATGAACTAAAGTTACAGAAATGCAGGGAAATGCTACTACACAAGTCACTATGCAAGAATTCCATACATCAATTGCATGAAATGTTATTGGAATTAAAATTAAATGTAATTAAAAAGAGAATTGAGTTACGCAGCATAAAATACAGGCTAGTTCTAGCCTAGTTACACTCACTGGTTACTCACAGACAATGGTTAAAAGTGAAGGCTAACCTGCCAGCAGTATACTCCTACACGACAAAATAAATGGGTACAAAATAAATACATTAAAATAATAATAAAAAATACGTTATTAAATAAATTAAAAATAATAATTAAAAAAACGGTATTATTTATCCATTAAATACCTGTATACATGCATTCGAGTAGCTCGTCTTCTTTTCTCACTTTATTTTAAATAACATTAAAAATAAACTAATTCAAAAATTTAGTTTTCGTGTTGTACTACGCCTTTGTCTTCATCAAATGTTAAAACACGTACCTGTTTCAAATGCTGCTTATAACCTGCGTCGTTCAGTCGATGTCTTCATCTTTTATCCAACCCAAACTGTAAAAACAATTTTAAACTGCCGCCAGCTTTCGCAAACGCCGGTGTTCTCAATGAGGAGTAATCCAGCTAAAGCAGGGACAGTCTATTCTCAGGAAGTTACTATACAGTAGTAGATTTTGTGCAAGGCTTAGAACTGAGCTGGTACAGGTATGGCTAATGTTGACTATTGTCTTTCCACTATGTGTGACCGCTAATTGTGTGTGTTTTGTCTGTTTTTATAAAATCTACTTTTGTTGAAGTCTGTGTTTAAACAGCACATATGCAAAGAAAGCTGCTGGGTTTATCTCATGTCGAATGTAGTATTCAGCTGCTTCACTTCTAAATTATGAGCCCCATTGGCAGGAGCGCTGGTATTTATCAATATAAAAACGTGACAGTGTTTGCTAAGCACCTATGCCACGGGGGAGGAGTTGCGTAGCTTCTGCCAGTGCTGCATCATTCCCGCAGAAAAGCTAAGAAGCTTTTTAAGAGATGTGTGTTCCTGTTTTTTCTTCATAGTAGTTTGACATAAACATGTACCCGTACCCACTGGTTCGTTCACTACCCGACCAAGGACATCTCGATTTTAAGTAGATATTATTGAAACGGTTCGTACTTCATCTAGAAAGAAGAATAGTATACTTTTAAAATGTGCTTTTAGAAGTGTTGTTACGTCATATTATGTCTTTATTACAACGACATTATTATTATTCCGACAACAAACTAAATATTTTGGAACTTTTAGTTTTTTTTAAAAGGCATATTTAGTTATTTAAAAAGTGTTTTACAAAGTGGGGACAACGTCGTTTTCTCAGGAGTTACTGTCTTTGTGGGGACATTTTCTCAAATTTTGTCCCCACATTGATAGTAATACCTGCCCCCCCACACACACACACACACACACACACACACACGCACGCACGTACGTACGTACGTATGTGCATTATTTATATAATATATATTGCTTGTATAATTGAACTAAACAAGTTTAGCAAATTTACACGGACATTTATTTAATCTTTACCCCCTCTAGTGGCAAGAAGGTAATTAAAATGAATAGTACAAAACGACTGCAATCTGCATTACATTTATTTATCTTTTTCTTAATTAAATTAGCATAAACCCGTGTTGCAAATGCACTTGAACAATAATTGCCTTCATTAGCCATTAATAAAAGTAGCATTTGTAACCATGGCAATTTGCATTTTCAATATTATGTTTAAAAAATATTTCCCATTAGGTACTGTAGCAAGCAGCTAAATCTTCCAATTACAATGGCAGTGCATTTGATTAAATTAATTAATCTGCCTTAATTAGACCCTAAAAGACCTGTACATTTGCACTTTAAATATTACATTTCTAATAATAATAATAATAATAATAATAATAATAATAATACGAAGAAGAAGAAGAATTTCCCTAGTTACAGATGACAACCCCTTTCCTAAAATTATGTTAAATATGGCAGGCGTTTATTACATTTTTTCTGACTCTGATAATGCATCAGTATATGTGTTGTTCCACTGTCATTTAGGTTAAAGTTACCCATAGTAATCACTGAATTACCATTTTTTACAGTGATTTTATTTTTGTTTGACTACTATGGGACCTGGGGCAAATTTTGCTTTTGATTGCGTTGCCTCTTAGTTTGATAGCAGCTGTGCAGGGAATACAAGAAATAGCCCATGTGAACACTCTGACAGGAGCATCACAGTGTGTGATTATAAACTGTCCTGAAACAACAGCAAGCCTAATTCAAACACTGCAGTCTGCCCTCTGCATGTTCTGCCTGTGTGTTCTTTGTTAGAACCCTTTTCAACAATCCACCTGCAGTCCTGTGGACTCTTTACATGTTCTACGGTTGATTACCTGTAGATCTGATGTTACTTAAAGGAATCTAATCGTACCTGCATTGGGAGGTCAACTGAATGAACTAGCTCAAAGTCCAAGGAGAAACCATGCACTTACTTTGTTGGGCAAAGATTGATTCTGATGTGACCAGAGTTGTTTTGTGATGTTGTGAACCTGAAGCCATTAATAGTTTAGACATATTTGTCAGATGCAAATTATGTCAGGGCAAACCAATTTCAGACAATTAAGTTGGTGCACAAAACACAACAATTCAAACTTAATCAATCTGTGTGTCCCGTATTTCATAAAGTATGTCTAGCAGGTGTTTAACATGGCTAGGAGTTGCACACTGTTTTTTGCACACCACCTATTTCTAGACCTAATTCCATAGGTAGTTGATGCAGTTCAGATACCCAGTGCTAAAATAAAACATTTGTGATCAAAGCATACCAGCAATACCAGGTGATTAAAATACTTCAGTTTCACAACTCAAAGCTCTGGATCATATTCAGTATCTTTGTAAGACCAGTAAAATCTACAATACATTTCATTACAAGAAAGGAGGTGGGAGGTATGGAATTGACAGCAACAAGCAAAGGCATGAAAATGTGCTTGTCTTCAAATTCTGCAGCTTACAGAACAAACTGTAGCTTACACAGAACAGAAGCTGCAAGCAGTGGCTGGTTTCACTGTTAGTACCAATTGATAATACAGTACATGAGTCACGTCTAGGAACCACATTATGAAATGAGCTGCTGGCTGTTCTAGTGATTGCTGTGAGATGTCATTTTACACAGTCTGCTCTGAAAAAAAACACTGTATCCTTCAGACAGGGCCCATGGATGTTCTACTCTGTTCATTTCTACAGTGTCAGTGTCTGACAAGAATCAAAGATAAGTCACTTTCTCCTTTCTCAGTGTGGAAGACACATTCTAATTGAATTTAAATGTATATATTTAACCATTCGAGCCCTTGAGATATACAATTCATTTCCAAGGGGGTCCTGGCAAGAGAAGGTGGCAAGAAATAACATTATAAAATCAATGGCAAAAAGACATTTCACATTATTCCATTTTCTAAAGTCTCTCTCTCTCTGCCTAAGCTCTCTGGAATCAATCAAGCCCAGCGTACATCTCTCTCTCTCTCACTTATTTGCATAACAGAAAAAACAAGATGCTGGGAGGACCGTGCCCAAAACCGTTGTCCCAGCAAGTATACAATATGATACTGCTAACAGCGAACACATGCCATTCTCATATTGGGCTTTCACTGAACAGCACATTGTGACTGTACATGTTTGTATTGGGTGTTTGGAAAATACAGTACATACACTGTGGGTTCATCTGTCAGAAATTATTTTCTCTGCATGTATCTAAATAGAACACAATTATATCAGTATAAGATGCGCGTACACATTTCTGGTATGTTGCCAAAGTGTTTGAATAGAACCAAAAAAAAATTAAAAAAACAACTTTTGTTTGATCAGTGTTATTATAATCTTGACATTTTCAAGGTCAAAACATTTAGCAGAAGCCTGACTGCTATTATTGTATGTAATATTGCATTAATGTAAGCAAAGCAGGAAACAGTTGTGTATTATTGTATTTATTTACAGGCAACAGGAAGACAATCACATATCCACGTGGCGTGCAGGGTGATTCTTGTAGTCACAGGAGTGCAGGCAGGTTCACGTCCTAGCTGTGTGAAGGTGCTGGTCTTCACTAGAGACTGCACACCCTTGCTCCCTGGGGTGTAAAGAGGCCATTGGCTTGGTCATCAGATCAGAGGACTAAAAAAAATCACTTTGCAATCCTTTAGCAGTCTTCAGTCCTTTTGGCTTTTTTTGTTCTGTCATTCCTTAATTACAGTAATGCTCTGCTGTTTAAGATTTAAGATAATAAGTATTTATTCAAATGAATTTAGCAAGTGAGATTTTGTTTTTCTGCAAAAGTTACTGTCAAGACTGGGATGGAGGGGGGGACGGGGGCTCAGGGGAAATTAACAGAATCCAGTCTTTCTGATTCTGCACTTGTGGGATGTATTGGTCAATGCAACTTTGCATACATTTGAAGGTATAAGATATTTTGCATTATGTCCAAGTGGTCTTTTGAGCAAAACGAGAGATCCAGTGAAAATGTTGAAAAAGCTAACAAGTTAAGAAAACATAATTTTAAAAAGTGGTTAACTTCTAATATAAAATAATATATATATATATATATATATATATATATATATATATATATATATATATATATATATATATATTATATATGTGTGTGTGTGTGTGTGTGTGTGTGTGTGTGTGTGTGTGTGTGTGTGTGTGTGTGTGGCATAAACAATTCTAGTAAATGTTGGAAATAATCCACATATGGGTACCACAGCACCCTCTATAGGATTGAACAAAAACAGTTTCATGCAATAAATCAGCCTGTAACAGTGGGACCTATATTGATTCCAAATGTTGCTTTTAAGTAGAGTGTGACAGTAACAGAACTGATAATATTAAGTGGGGTTCACTGTACATGCCCATTTATATTTATTTTTCGTATTTAATTAGCTAACCTGTAAAGACTGCTGAAGTTAAATGCACTGATAAAGTGACTGAGGCATGGCTATTCCTAAAAGACAAGTGTTTGTATAAACTAGAAGCCTCTCGTAACCCATTTTATTAAAATGGAGGGCATGCTTGAAAGCCTGTTTTTGAAATTAGTTGTACAGTAACTGATGTACAAGCTTTGGTGATGGAGCATTGATTGCTCATCCGTCAATAGACGAAAGGTGTCAAACACATCTCTGCTCTTCCTGTGAAATTCCTTGGCCTTCTGTTGCTTCAGGACCCTAAGTCACCAGATCAAGGCCAGAGAGTAAGGAGCCAGAACACTGGAGATATTAATAGCTCACTTCACTGGTGGAATTGTCGCTGTTTGAAAAGGTTCATCCTGGACAGATGGTGAGCTGCAAAATCAGTATTCAGCGACTGGTTTTTGTCTGTATAGACATTACCTCAGTCATGCGAGGAGAAGTAAAAACAATGCTGCAAAGCATAACCATAGCATGGAACCAAACACAAGTTGAGTATGGTAAGTGTTGTAAGCAGGGGAAAGTAGCAGATCATTTACCTTGGAAAACGTCTGGTGACTGCATTTAAATATTCTATAGCCCAGTATTATACAGCACTGTATTAAAAAATAAAAGCGATAATGCCTTAGAAACACATTCCGTGGCTGGACAACATTCTAGAAACACATGCGATATGAGCGAATTGTATAACTAGACTGTAACTGTAACCCTATTTTATATTGAAAATTGACATCCCTGGCATGTATTGTGTAATATGTAAAAGCTGTATCCCCCAGACAGAGTTGAGTGACTGTTATTAAAGACCAATAGGTTTCAGTGTCTTACTGTACATTAAGAAAGACTTACTGAAGACTTACTGTCTTTCACAGACGTCTTTTAGTCCCTTGCAAAATATGGTGGCATATCTTAGTTTAAAAGCTCTGTAATAAAATAAGAGCCAAGTTCACACCTTTGCATTTGCACCAAATAAGTTGTTTGGATCACCTTAAGCATGATCCTTTCAATAACTGATACAAACTGTATATTTTATTGGGGAATATAAAAGACTCATCATAATGATCATTAATGATTTATACTGTAAGCCACCTGTGTTGCACTATACCTCACCAAAATGTTTATGTAACACCAGTTAAGATGGTGAAGGACTGATTTTAATTCTGTTGGTATGTTCTTGTTAACCAACAGAGTTTTATCTTTTGGTATGAGGATTCTAGCAACACTGTGCATTTTGATTGTGGCAGTTAGAGTCAGTGGAATGCATAAAGAATAAACTTAAAATATGCACACCGCGTTTTCCAGGTTAGCATCGCCTCTCTACTTGAACCTTGGAGGTTTGCAAAGAAATACAACAAGCCATCAAATAGTTTTATAATTCATTCAAGGTTTGCTCTGTGGAGACCGGAATTAACATATTGTTCTGTCAGCGGGCTTCATTGATTTTTATAAAAGGTATATTTCTGTTAATGCAGGGGAACAGGTTTGAAAATGACTTAATCAAGCTGAGATTGAAATAACCTCATTCTCTGAACAAATAAAGAAATGTGAAGAGCTGATGTAATTTTAATTTATGTTTATACATAGAAACTTTCTTTTCATCTACAGACCCAATAGTAATGTGCACCAATACTTGTCAAGGGGTAGTGTAAGCAGAAACTGGACAACATAATGGAAACACCTGCCATAACACTGTCAACAGGTAGACTGGATGGAAACAGGTTTTCTTGATTGAGATTCAATACCTTTAGAAGGGGTAAACAATCATACACATGTGTAGCTTGTAGACAATCTGTTCGATGGTTTACCATACATTATTAGTCTTTTAGCATGGCGTGCTGTACATTTTATAACAACCACTTACTCAATTTCCCCTAGCCATCAAGACAAAAAATAAAAACAAATGTAATTACAGCTGATTTTCTAGTGAAGCTTTGAGGAGGTGTTACCTATAATTGCACCTGTAAAGGGCGTTGCTATGTTATCCTTTCCATTAAATCTGTGTTTTTGATTTTAAATAACTGAAAATAAACCAGTTACATAAAAAGGATAAAACAGAACAGTGAAGACTGCTCCCCCTGGTGTTCAGTTGATGTATTTAGTTTAGGATAACTCTTTGTAATTTTGCATGGGGTGACTGGAGCACGGCTGTCCAACTGATGTACCAGTGGAATTGAGTTTCGTATTCAAGGCTCTTAACCGGCTTGAAGGGCAATCAGTAGTCTAGAAGCAAATACAGTGAAATGCAACGAAACTGATGAAAGTCAAGAGTATAATATGCCAGGTTCATTTTACATGGAATAAAAGAACCATCATTCAGTAATCTTTATCCAAAAAAGAAACTACAATTCAGCTTTTATATATTTTTTTTATTTCTGTTAGCATTCAGATTGCTATACTGTAACTCCTGTGTATTAGCCTTTGTACACTACGTCATTACAGTCTTTAATACTGTCAGCTCATCATACCTAAAGTAAGCCTGCATGCTCAGCTGGTTTATATCTATAGGCCTGGAAGAGTCTGCAACAAAACATGTATTTGAAATATGATAAAGAATATATTATGCATATGTGGCCTATATATTTAATACTCTTTGGCCCTATCTATGCTATACATCTTGACAGTGCACATTTTTGTACCCCATCAGTTTACAAATGTCTTGTTCTATTGTAATTTTATATATATATATATATATATATATATATATATATATATAGATATATATATATATATATATATATATATATATATATATATATATATATATATATATATATATATATATATATATATATATATATATATATATATATATATATATATATATAAATGAATTAATGAATTAAAAACTGTGACTGAATGGATGAATGTATTATTAAATAAGGGCAAATATAATTTACAAATGTATACTGAATTCATGGTATTGCCGAGAGCCACTTCCTAATTGTTTACCAGGTCAGTAATTGTAATTGTTGCATTACTTTACTGTAAGTTTTTTTTCTGAATTCCCAATTTTTTTCTCCTGATTTTAGCATTCCTGTACTTCTTATAATCAAAATAAACTGTTTTGCAAGAAACAGTTCTTTGTACAGATCATATTCAAAGTAGACAGTTGCATCAGCTTTATAGTTGAAAATCTGAAACGTTGTAATTGTTCTGTACATGCTTATTCTACAAGAGTGCTGAAATAAAACTGGAAAAATAAAATCTAGCCACTGTATATTAATTTTAAAATGTTTGAAAATAATATACTAGCTTGTGGAAAGTTTGTATAATTGAATCTGCTGATCCTCCAAACCGATCGCTGGAAAAAAAAAAATGCCACAAGAGTGTTCTGGCACATTGGAAAGCACTCTTTCATGGTTGTGCCTAGATTACTTAATGTTAGTGATCTCAGACACCTGGCAATGGAACTGTGGATTAACAAACGCATGCAATGACCAACTGCGTCCTTATAAGGAGACTTAAAAAATCATAGAATTAGGGACACGCAGTCACAAATAACCACAGAAACATCTGTGGCCTGGAAACGTTTTAATTTAGCAGTGTCAGTCAGAACAATTTTTTTTTTTTATTTTACTACAAATAATATTTTTTTAAAAATGAATTGTGAATTCAGAAAAAAAAAAAAATTGTATGTTTTTTTTAGTGGAACACAGAGGTTACAAAGTAAACCTGCTTTCACTATGTAGGACGTGTTATTTTGTGTAAATTGACTCATTTGAGAAATGTACCTCAGTTTTGTTATTGAAACTGCTTGCTCACTGCTTGCTGCTGCTGCTTCTGTCTCGAACATTCCTATAAGAACCACTGCACACTTATGCTAGGTGGCTAGTACAGCCAAGCAAAACTCAATTTCGATATTTCTATACCACACCTTCTGGGTCATTAATGAGTTGCTGAGAAGTAATTTCACTCCAACACTCAAAAAGAGATTGCAAAGAAAATACCAGGGCACATTGTCTTAGAGGAGCGGTTAAATTGCTGTTCTCACTCGTTTCTTTCTTGTTTAAACTGTGGGAATAGGTTTTTTCATCTCAGGGAATTTGTCTTTGCATTTGTTTTAAAACAGACCCTGTGTCTGTCTGGTAGAACACCTTTTAAACGTCATATTGCCACAGTCATTTTCAGTCTGTTTCAGCCACTGTTAAGCTAAGGGAACACAAGCCACTGTGGCTTGGAACTTGGCTTCAGGAGACTAGCTTTCAGTCCACTGCCTGGCACAACAGGGGAGACTTGGGGTTTGATACAGAAAAGTTGCCTCAAACTGGGTCTCCCACTCTCCTGGAACCAGGTTTCAAGCCACTGTTCCTGAAAAAAGTGGCTTTGTGTTCCCTCAGCTGAACACTTTCAGTGGACAATTCACCAAGCCAACTTTGTGTCATCTATTGTATGTCCATTGCCTAGTTTTCCTTGCACTAGACCGGAATACCAGGACCAACAGTGTGAACATCATGTAATAAATCTCCTCCTAGCGGCTGATTAATTAGGAATTCTGATGCGATCAGCATAAGACACCTACTTAACTCTCGACTACAGAGCTCGCGCTGAGAGATGCTAATTCGTAATGCTAAAGAGAATATTTTGATTTTCAGTGTCACAAACATTTCATAATTAAGTTTAATAACAAATCGTTCAGTTTTATTCCATTTAGTGATGTTTTTGACGGTGGGTTAAAATGACCCTTCGAGTGGCAATATTTTGATCTGCTATTCTTTACTGAAACATACAGACAAGATAATTCTGCGCTTATCCCAAACCGAACCTATTTACTAAATGATACCAGCCAACATCTCAATTAACTTAAAAATATTATAACTGGATTAGTATTTATCGTAAACATTCGCAAAAAGCGTTTACCAGTGCATGCTGAATGTTAATGTTTAGGACCTGTGCAAGCTTAATACGCAACAAAGGGAGTGTGATACGATTGTTTTTCAAAAACCATCACTGAAAATAGTACGCTAACTATAACTGGACTACATAAGGGCACATATTATTTTGCATTTAAGTTAAATTAAAATATATGGATTTCAAAGCTTATTTGGATATTGAGGCCTGATCAAAGTGATATTTTGTGTTGAAAAAGAAACATTTTCAGTCCTGTCAAACAGGGTTTTAGGGCTGTTTTTTTTTTTATTCCTTGCCAGTGCAGATACAATATATTGCACTGCATTTTTATTGCATTGCCATAAGTTACATGTCTTCAAATTTTAGACAGTAGCTGTCAGAATTACTATAACGTAATTATTAGAAGACACAAAGGGGACAGGTTTATCTACGAGTTTTGTGAAAGGCAAACGAACCTGTTTATCTCACAAAATAAGTAACACACACCTCAGGCATCTGTCCAAAAACTTCTGATCTTTGTAACGAAGATATATAGTTATTTATTTAAAAACTTATGATCTTTTAATTTAAAAAATAAACAACTAAATAAAAAAAATTTATTGGTATAATTTTTTGGTATAATAACCATATTTGCTCCATATATATATATATATATATATATATATATATATATATATATATATATATATATATATATATATAAAAAGCATTATTATTATTATTATTATTATTATTATTATTATTATTATAATAATAATAATAATAATAATAATAATAATAATAATAATAATAATAATTTTATTCTCCTGCCAATGTTTGTTCCTGTAAGCTACAGCGCGGGTTACCAAACCTGGATAACGGTTGAGTATCCCTTTTTTTGGGACGGAACACCCTAGTGTCAAAATTCGGCATTACAGAACTTTAAGGGAAAAGTGACGAGAGAGTAGGAAGTTCAGTGAGATCTTTGCTGGGCAGTTTGAAACACTTTCTTAAGAAGAATCGGTTATAAAAAGAAACGTATACATATCGGGGGGGGGATTTTTTTTTTTTTTTTTTTTTTAAAGAGGGGCTTTTAAATGATTTTATGTAAAAACGCTGTTTCCCCTTCTTCTAACAGGAAGTCAGCAACCTCAGGGGCAATGCGATGTGAGTAAGCTATGCCTTACAGCAATGGACAGACTGTATCCAAGCGAAAACATGGCGTCTATTTCTCAAAGTTTGGACTTTTCTCCAGTCTACTTTTCTTTCTTTGCTTTTTTTGCATCTCGGGGTCGGGAGAAGCTCAGGAGAGATGCGCGCCTTGTCCAGACAACTGTACTTGCTCTGTTCTGGGACCACAACTTTCTTGTCTCGTTAATTGTTCAAATACCGGACTACATCAGGGACCTGATGCGATGGATATCCCGTGTGATACAGCTATTCTGTAAGTAGTTTTTACCTAGTGGAATATGCACAGATGAAAAGTCGTGAGTTTGTTAAAGTTGCAAAAAATCCGAAAAGGTCCGGATGGTGCTGGTACCTGGCAAATAAAGAAGTATTCATTATATTTATTGGATTTGTAGGTACTGTAATGGGTGCAGATCGTATTATGCATAACAGTCTTCGAACTAATTAGCGGTACACAAAACTATTATTAACCGGGTTAAACCAAGCATGTGCTGTCTTTCCAACGACCGCAATATAGCTTCAGCGACGGGAAACTAGATCAGTAGTTAACCAAGAATTTCTGTTGGTTCATCTGAAATTAATTTACTGTTATGGTAAAAATTGAAAAAAAAAATAGTAGCCCCTTTTTGTAAAAAAATAATAATAATAAATAAAATAAAAAAAAAAAAAATAAGTGTTTGGAGGTAATTCAGGTATGCACTAAAACTGATTTGTCACACATTGGTGGTCACCTATTTTTGCTTTCACTGGATTTTGTATAATTACAGTTGGTACTCATTAACTATAAAACTGTGAACCTTGACCCAGAAAGTAAAGATGACATTTCTTGCACAAGCGTGATGCAAAGAACAGACTTTCCTCTTGAAATGTATTGCACTAACAGTAACACAAGCACCAGTTTGCCGCTTTAATGTTATGTTTGTAAATTTTTGTGCAATGGGTGGTCTTCCGCTAATACACAGTAGCAATCTATTTCAAATTGTTATTTGTAGAAGCGATTTTTTTTTTTTTTTTTTTTTTTTGTAATGGATGCATAGTTAAAATAATAATAATAATAACAATAATAAGTTACTGGATTGAAAACCAAAAGGTTTGCAAAAGGATACTGTTTTCAAACTGTTCTCCCGTGTTACCTGCAATACCGTATTATTACATTAACCTGAAAATGAATGGCTCGCTGTAATGTTTTATTTAAAGAAAGATTAAGCGCTGTGCGTTGCTAAGCTGCACACCTGCAAGTGATATCTGGCCAGCATATATTATGTGGGTAGGCTACTTTAATTAGCATGTTTTTGCAAACTCGGGCTTTAATTAAATTAAGTGCACGTGTCATGTATACGACTTTAATAATTACACATTAATCCAATTTCTTATCCCTTGAGAGGTGTGTGTGTATTTCATCATGGTTTACAGTACAGTATTTAGCGCTAGTTTGTAACTTCCAATCAAATTTTACCAAGCAGCTAGTTGTTATTAAACGTGCTTGAAAATGTAATCTTCATTGGTTTGCTTAAAACTAGAACAAAAAAGTTGCGTTTATGGCGCATCAGTGTTAGCCGACTTCAGATTTGTGTTTATGTTTTTCATCAACAAGTTTGTGGGACCTCTGCAATATTTATAAATATTTTTAAATATAATGTTGGTCACAAGAAACGATGTATTTCACTACATTTCAGTGTGTTTTGGCTCAAGCTACAATGTTTGCAGAATTACACGACATACATGTACACGAATGTTCCACATTATGATGTGGACGTCCTTTTAGACAATTTCAGTTAATTGTTTTAACATTGGGTTTAAGAATTTAGATACGAGGCTTCGTTTAGAAAATTAAATTGAAATGCATCTGTTTTATATATCAAACTAAGTATGTTTTATATATTGACCGTATAACTCTAAAAAGCTAGATACACGTTTTGGTGCTTTGGAAAATGCGTCGAGCTCACAGTGTATAACCATGGGTAGCACACATTTATCAAAGGCGGTTTACATTCTATCAATTAAGTCAGGCTTGACTATATTAAGGCAAGACAAATTCATTTAGAGATGTTGCAAATTAATGTATAGATGTCTGTAAATATTTAAAGATATTTCTAAATCATTTTAAGAGATCTAAAATACATTTAGAGATATCTCAAAATGATTTCCAGATATATGTAAATGAAGCTTTAAATGAGATATCTAAAATGCATTTTCAGATATCTTCAGGTCATTTTAAGATACTTCAAAATAACTTCCTGTTCATTTAGAGATATCAGCCAATAGTTTTAAGATATCTTGAAATGATTTCCTGTTCATAAAGAGATATGGCTAAATGGACAGGAAGTCCATTCAAAACATAATGTTCACAGGAAGTCATTTTGAGATATATTGAAATGACTTCCTGTTCATTTAGAGATATCGCTAAATGATTTAGATATATCTCTAAACGAACAGCTATTTCAAGATATCTGTATATATTATTTAAAGATAAATCAATTTTAGATATCTTTATTTCAAATCATTTTTAGATATCTCAAAGTGAAATTAAGGTAAGTATATGATATCTTAAAATGCAATTTGAGATATTTTCTAAATGATAATTTGGCTTGCCATAGACTATAGGGTTTATCAAGCAATATCACCTGTCCTCAGTCAACTGTTAAATGTTGTATTTCAATTGTGGAATGTCTTTTGGGTGTTCTTAGTTGATTCACAGCAGTAATGCATGTGATGAACAGAATGTACTATGTGAAAGCTATTCTTTTTTTTTTAAATTGCTGTGCTCCATGTTGCATTTCAGTACTTCAAACCCCCTTAGCCACAGGGCTGTTGGTTTCATTTTGTTTTGGAATTTAAGTTCAGCAGTGGAGTTAGGCAGTGGGCTGTGAATGAACACAGACATAGGACAACTGTACAGCTGGGTTGCTTGTTAGGTTACTGGATAATAGGCAGAGTGTTTAGGGCTTCTGTCCCTCATCAGGGGAAACTCCATGCAGCTCTTTTACCAAACTTTTTTTTAGTTTATTGTAAATTGGGACAATTGTACCACCTGCAAAGTTTATTTTTGCAAGAGTTACATGAAGACAATGATTAACACCATGGCAGTTGTATCTCTAAAGTTATTTGGTGACTGATTTCCATACTGTAGAGTTTGGGAATTGTGTTGTGTGTGAATCTGTATGGTGCTGTAACTTGCTGCTTTACTCAGTTTTATAAGATACTCTGAAGATCAAGGAATCTCACACTGAACCGGCAGAGGCTAATGCAAAGTGCAGTAAGGCACATGCAAGTACCAGTAATCACAGAGGGTATTTTTAAAATAAAAGTTAAGACACACTGTTCTCACATGAAAAATACTAGCGTCTAAAAACACTGCAGATTTTTGTTTTGCAATTAAGGAAGTATTAGAAATTCTGACAGTAATTGTAAAAAACTAAAAACTAAAAAAAACATTGCCGTATAGCAGGGATGGACATTTCTTTTACAATACCTAATGTTGTTTTGGGACTGAAATACTAACAACAGCAGTTTGTTTGATCTACCTGCACCTCATCTGGGACGAGCTATGGCTAGATTATTTTTGGAGCATTTTACAGAACCAGGCAATCCACTAGGATTGTATTAACCATCTGTTTTTAGCAGTAATCCTGGGAAATTCACCGACAGGAGGCTGATGCAGTGCAGGGGTACGGGCTATTGCCCATTGCTGTAAAATGCTCCAAGTAGCTCTGAAATCTTTTCTTTTTAGTGTTTTATATATCATTGAGTGTTTAAAGTTATGGATGAGTTTCAGTAAACAGTGGCTCTTTGTAACTTTATTTAATGGCATAGTGCCCATACAATGTCCTAATTATAAAAATGGTTCTATGTACAGTATTACTGTATTTTATTGAATTGTTAATTAGTGTAAACATTAAATATCCACCTAAAAATGACGGCCTCTTCTTTTTACAATATTTTCTGGAGCTCTTACCTATTGAAATCTGTTGGCTTGTGTAATTTTATGACATTGGATTATTAATTTAGCATGTCGCATTAATGCCATGTGGGTTACTAGACATAGAGATAAAGAGTTTTTATTTTTTAGTTGCCAAGTCATGCTTGGTAACTTACAGAAGTTGATAGTCATTATTATGCAGACCTGCAATTAAAAGTTTAACTGCCAATGAGAAAGCTCTATAATGTTGTTTAACCACGATCAAGGCTTATTCCAGAGAAGATCTAATTTGAGATACTGTAGCCTTGCAGAATGCAAAACTATAAAACGGGAACAGTGTATGATCAATTTTCTTATGAAATTACAAATGCGTAAAAGATGTATTCTGCAGTAAATATACAGGTTAATAGGATGTCTGCTGGATACGACACTTTTAAACTCCAAGGTAACAGACTTTTTTTAAATAGGAAAATCTGACTTAACTTTCTTTATGTAGGTTGTTATGGTAACGCTTTGTAACAATCACACCAATGGAAATGGAGAACTGGAGGTCTAGATTTTTAAAAATAGGGTATTTATATAGGCCGTTTTTGGCAGTACACCCAGTATTCTTGAACTCGACTGCTGTTGCATTAAAAAGTTTTCACTGTTGGGCTAACAGACTTTTTTTTGCACTATAAATGGGTCTATACAGCCGTTTCAATTGGAATCTCACAGGATGAAAGTTACAGTACAAGTAAATGGCTCACTTAGTACATTAGGCCTTGCATTGTTGTCAAGTTAGTGTATTTATGATCATTAGATGTTTTTTGATTGTTTATTTAAAAAAAAAAAAAAAGTAACAGCATTGTTTTAATTTTCATCTGTATTTTTAGGGCCATCATTCAAAAAAATGGGCTCTTATGGGCTGATCATGTCCATTTGTCCGTCAGCGCAAGGTAGCTTCCTTGGTTTTAATAATACACTCCTAGCGTCCTGGAGACATTTCTGGTTGCAATTGACTATAACCCAATAAACCAATTAAAAAGTGTTTATTTCACGGAATACAACATGTGGTTCTTAAATTTGGTATTTACTTTTATTGACTGTTTCAAAAGATGGTTTTGAGTTTAATTTCATGGTTTAATTTAAAGAAACTTAGTGTTAGTTACAGCGATCCCCATTGAAAATACAGTGGTTTATTATTATTATTATTTTTTTTTTTTAGGATGGTGGTACTTTGAGAGAACACAATATGGGATCCATAAAAACATGAACTGCTGCATTAACACACACTGTACCTCTCCGTTCTCGATTTCAAGTCAGCGTTTGCTCCACGTTTATTCCTGAGCGCATGCTTCGTTGCTTAAGTGCTGTGACTGTAATCAACAATATCGAGGGCTATCATCCTATTCATAGCAGATCGATGTTGTGACCGGTTCCGTAGGCCTACTACAACATTCTCAGCCCAGCCTTATGACAATGTTTTAAATTGAAAATATGAATATGTTTGGAAACAAAGCAAAATGCTGCAGAAGAGGCATAAGTCACTACTGGCCCACAGGAATGGGCAGTGAGGTCAGCAGGTATGTGTATGCATTTTATAAGGTCCTTGATTTGATTTGTTGCCTTTTAAGCTTGTTCTCTGGGGCTTCCTGATCTGCCCCTGATTTATTAAGGTAGCTTGTTCATTAACAGTGGGCAGAACTTGTTTTTAGTCTAATTATGGTCTTTTGCCACTGCTGTAATTGGTTTATTGGATGATGTTTCTTGGTAACAAATCATGCATGAAAGAAATGCAAAGACGTCAAGGCTTTAGTTTCGATGAAGGTTATTTTTTTTCATAAGGCAAAGGTATCTTCAAATGTCACATTGTTGCTGGGTTGTTTTTTTTTTTTTTTGTACACTTTTCTTACTTCTGAGTGGGTTCGGAGTTTTGCTATTTCAGTGAAGTTATTTTCATTTTTTCTCTATATCGATCTTTACCTGACTTTAAACTTGCATGGAGAAATTGAACTGCTTAACTTCCTCATTCCAGAGTTGCCTACTTTGCCTACAATATAGTTATATAATAGAATATATAGAGGAACTCTGCTCAGCAATTGTGAAAAGCCAGCTAGACATATTTAAAAATGATAAGAAGTCAGTATTGAAGCAACATATTACAATTATAATGGTATTTGAAGTTGTAGTCTTAACTGTTTAAGCTACTGTATTTGGTATGTATACAGATGTATGAATCTCAATTTCGATATAAACTAATTGCCACTAGAAACAAAACACCCCACTTGTATGCAAAACCCTTGATGTCAGGTAATCCACAACGGAGGACGATTATGCAAGATATTTTCAAACAAAAAAGAGGTAGAAACTGAGTTGTGCTGTTTGTTTAGGTCTGTGGTCCTAGTTGCAGAACAACCAAATGCATAACAAACAGTCCTAGCTTTTGACAGTATCATGGCAGTACATTTTAACCAACTGTTTTGTGAGACTTGTTTCAGAAAAGTAGTTTTTTAAAAAAAGTACTTTTTTGTTTTTGTTTTTTTTGTTCGAGGTTTACACATTGTTTACAAATTGTTTTTCACATTGTTTAAATATTAACAAACTTACAAAGCTGAGTGAACTCTCCCAGCAGTGCTCCGTGTAATGTTTAGAGAGATTTCACAGATATTTATTTAAAGCTGTTTGAAATACAGTGTATGGGTCTCGCTTCACAGCAAGCGTGGGAATTCATAATTAATTGCATTCAGTAGGAACTCAAATTGCAGCTCTTATTGACTTTTACTGAAGCAATCAATGCTTCTTGGTAAACGTCCTACTGAAAGGATACAGTGCATTTTTTAAACTGTAGCATGAAACTTTAAAAAGGATATTTGTGCTGCATACTTGGATGAGTAACAATTATGGATGTAGTACACTGTTATGGCTATTAGTGTCTCTTAGTTTTTACAGTGTATGCACATTTATACTGTATGACAGCAGGTGCGTGAAACTGTAATTATACTGTCATGTATATTGTTAATGTGTAATGTGTTGCATTATACTGTGCCTTCTCACACATGTCCATATACTAGCACCACGTATAGCACAGCTGTTGTGAATCAAGTTCTTCTTCCTTCTTTACATTTCTTCTCTGTTTCTTGCTGTCAGTATGCAGTAGTCCCATGCTAAATGGCACTGGCTCAGATGATACTACACAGACAGTGTTGTTGATCTTGCTGCAGTTTATGTGAATGGTGACTTATTAGGAACAAGGAAATGACTGAGAAAGGCAGTCAGAACTGAACATCTGCTCAGCTCAGCTGTGAAAACAAATTAAATAATGATAAAGATATTAGATATATATATATATATATATATATATATATATATATATATATATATATATATATATATATATATATACACACACACACACACACACACACACTCCTATTCAGAATGATTGCAAAAATCCTAAAGCGGTAAGGGAACGGTAATAAAAAAAAATGAGATCATGTCTCTTGAAGCTATTTAACATCTCTCATATAATGCAGCTGGGTACACTCCCATTGTCTAATCATCTGGGTTTGTAATATCTTTGACGGCCTGAGAGAGCAGAATGTAAGTGAAGCAAAGCTGCAAACAGCAACAATGTAAATATTCAACTTCCTGGTAAATTCACATTGTACAAGCAGTGACCTCCACATTCCCCAGGCTGCACTCAAATCAAACAAGCCATGCCGTTCACTTTTAAAGATGCATAGTTTCCTTGTTCTCGGGATGTCTGATGCTTTTGCCATCACTGAGGAGCACTTGGAGCTAAGACCCCTCACCTCCTTTTAAAGAACAATGGCTTTAGCCTTGTGTAACCGCGAGAGTTATAACAAGTCAACAAACAAACACAAATGCAGGTGATGCTTCTTGCAGTATTGACTGGTATAGGCTGTGCAGTTGTATGAAATGTTTGCAGACATCTGCAGTGCTTTCCAATTGTGTTGACACCTTAGTGAGTATTTAAAACATTATTGGTATGCATTAATTGAGCTGGGTCGGCTCTTAAAACACTGATCTCCTCTCTGCAGCTGGTTTGCAGAATACAGTTGCTTTATTAAGTAAATATGTCCTAATGAGCATAACCTTGCATCTAACTAAGCAGCTCCTGTTAATAATATAGCATTTGGCTAGATTACTAGTTGTTTGTAAACTATATTTTATAAAGTTACCTGTGTTCACATGTGTACCTATGGAATACATTACTGTATATAACCCTTTAAGCTACTTTGGTTGAACTCAGTGGAAACAAAAATCTTTTTTTTTTTTTTTTCTTTTTAAAGAAAGTTTCTAAATTTTTTAAAATAGAGTGTTAATGTTTCAACCAACTGCTATGGCTGGCTGTTGTGTTGCCATGGTGGTTAAGTTAAGCACAGCTGTGTTACTGTAGTGGAGGCAAGGTGCGCGAATGCTAAGAGACACACAGGCATTTTGTATGAGGAAATTCTCCTTCCCCCTGCCAAATTGCTTTATGAAATAATGCATTCATTTATTTTAGTAGATAGTCAGCATGTAACTAAACAGTGTGAAAATCCCACCATGGGAAGAACAAGTTTATAAGCAAGGTACTTGGCAACTAGCAAATAATGTAAGGTACGTTAAAGTCCACCAAAATCAAACCCTATAGTCTGAACAGTGCTTTCACGGCAAACTGCATACTATACAGTATCTTACAGTATCATTTCATGATACATTTGTAGAACATTGAATGCAGGGGAAGATGTAATAGCGGGTAGGGGAAGATGTAATAGCGAGTAGGGGAAGATGTAATAGCGGGTAGGGGAAGATGTAATAGCGGGTAGGGGAAGAGTAGGTTCTGAAATCAGAGTAAGTGGCAGCAGACTTCCCTTATAAGGAGTTTCCAAATCATATGGTTCATTTTTTTTCCTTCTCTTTATTAAATAAAACCATATGCTTTAAAAGTGTCTCTTGCAGGGACTCGAATAAGAGCAGTGACTTGTTATTATAAATTGAACAAGTCAGCACTGGCATATCATATAGTTAAGTTTAAACTTTCGGCATAACCTCCATTTCTTTTTAACTGGATAAAAATAGGTGGTCCCTTGTGATTTTTAAGTTAAACAGTGTATTCTTAGATTGTGAATTTTCTATTTATGCCAGCAGGGCAGAATGAGGTTGTGTGGGTGTGTCACTTCATTTGTGACCTTGCGCTCCTACACTTGTAGCTTTCAGGAAACAGCAAGCTTGTTTTTCTTGGCCAGGACTGTATGCGATTGATCGGCAGCATTGATTCATTACTTCTTTAGTTGTGTCACTTTGCTTGGAAGGCTGCCAACAGTTATAATCACTATGTTTTGAAAAGGTCTGAATCTACGAAAGAAAGCAGTCATGTTTATAGTTGGGACCAAGATAGCCTGCGACAACCCCAGGTGTACTAAATCAATTAGAATGAACAACCTTCAGCAACTGTGCTTGTGTACCCCAGTCCTGGGTTTGTGAAGTTGTATTAATGAAATCAACTGGTCCCAGGAATTTCAACAATCAGGCCCTTGCTACAACTGCTCTGAGCTGAGAATGAAAGAATGAATATTACCCGAGTCTGTAGGTTTACATCAGTAATTGATCATTTGGATATAGGGGAGGAACTATTTATTTAATTGAGGGTCTGCTTCCTCAGTAAGTAATATACAGCTTGTAATTGATGCTTTGTTCTGAATTCCAGGACAGGGTGCTGGAATATTTATTCTGAACTTTATTGCTTCCCAGTTGCAACACTGCACAACCTGCTGTGTTGTAGGTCTCATGGTCTAACTGAAGTTAAAGCAGTGAAGAGATTAGGTGCCAGGAAGGTGTCAACATGGTTCACCATAACTTGCTCACAGTGGAGCTCTAGCATATTGGTGAAGAACTTGAGCACACAGTTGCCCGTGCAGTTCAAGCTGGCTGTTATTTTTTGGCAAGCCTAGCCTTTTCTATAAAAAGATTTTATTATTTTTTTATGACTGGCAAATGTTTATACCGCAATCATTAATCTCAGGCATTGAGCTCACCAGGGTCGGATGGATGGAAAAAAATAGGGAAGACTCTAAATTACAGTTTGAAGTTCTGTTGAGCTAACGCCCCTACCTCTAGCCCCTCGAAAAAACTCTCGCTCATCCTGTACTGTGAAGACACTAATGAAGAATGTTTGTAAAATGTAATACATTTCTTTTCTGTACGCAAAATTTAAAGTACTCTTTATATGTCTTTCAAAGTTATAAAGCCTTGCACTGGTGTCTGTTTTAAATAGTGTTTTATTTCAGATTCCTTGTAACACATAGCCACCACAACTTCCAAATTGTATAGTGAAAAAAAAAATCTGCATCAAATAAAGCCTACTCGACAGAGACAC
Source organism: Polyodon spathula (assembly GCF_017654505.1). Taxonomy (NCBI): domain Eukaryota; kingdom Metazoa; phylum Chordata; class Actinopteri; order Acipenseriformes; family Polyodontidae; genus Polyodon; species Polyodon spathula. Next base: position 14,039,086 of record NC_054559.1, read on the forward strand.
AAACACTGCTGAGCCTACTCGAGGGAGACACAAACACTGCTGAGCCTGCTCGAGGGAGACACAAACACTGCTGAGCCACTGCTCGAGGGAGAGAGCCTACTCGAGGGAGACACAAACACTGCTGAGCCTACTCGAGGGAGACACAAACACTGCTGAGCCTGCTCGAGGGAGACACAAACAAACACTGCTGAGCCTACTCGAGGGAGACACAAACACTGCTGAGCCTACTCGAGGGAGACACAAACACTGCTGAGCCTACTCGACGAGGGAGACACAAACACTGCTGAGCCTACTCGAGGGAGACACAAACACTGCTGAGCCTACTCGAGGGAGACACAAACACTGCTGAGCCTACTCGAGGGAGACACAAACACTGCTGAGCCTACTCGAGGGAGACACAAACACTGCTGAGCCTGCTCGAGGGAGACACAAACACTGCTGAGCCTACTCGAGGGAGACACAAACACTGCTGAGCCTACTCGAGGGAGACACAAACACTGCTGAGCCTACTCGAGGGAGACACAAACACTGCTGAGCCTACTCGAGGGAGACACAAACACTGCTGAGCCTACTCGAGGGAGACACAAACACTGCTGAGCCTACTCGAGGGAGACACAAACACTGCTGACACTGCTGAGCCTACTCGAGGGAGACACAAACACTGCTGAGCCTACTCGAGGGAGACACAAACACTGCTGAGCCTACTCGAGGGAGACACAAACAAACTGCTGAGCCTACTCGAGGGAGACACAAACAAACAATGCTGAGCCTACTCGAGGGAGACACAAACAAACACTGCTGAGCCTACTCGAGGGAGACACAAACAAACACTGCTGAGCCTACTCGAGGGAGACACAAACACTGCTGAGCCTGCTCGAGGGAGACACAAACACTGCTGAGCCTACTCGAGGGAGACACAAACACTGCTGAGCCTACTCGAGGGAGACACAAACACTGCTGAGCCTACTCGAGGGAGACACAAACACTGCTGAGCCTACTCGAGGGAGACACAAACACTGCTGAGCCTGCTCGAGGGAGACACAAACAAACACTGCTGAGCCTACTCGAGGGAGACACAAACACTGCTGAGCCTACTCGAGGGAGACACAAACACTGCTGAGCCTGCTCGAGGGAGACACAAACACTGCTGAGCCTACTTGAGGGAGACAGAATGTATTTCAAATGTTAATTGTGATGTCATTCTTACCTAGCTTGCAGGATGGGTATGAATCTCAGGTTCATTATAATATAAACCAGTTAAGTATGATTTATGTTATGGTCTGACAATTTGTGAATTGCAAATCAATTACGATGCGAGACGGATTGTCAAAGCTGGATGTCTCCCAACACTCATGGCTACATTTATGTCATACAAACCAGAAAAACGATAAAATTAGGCATTAGCAAATTACTGGCTCCCCTTGCTTGTGTAACTTGATGGATTAAAATTACATAAGATGGCGATGTGTTGTTAAGATGCTTTTAATGATTAATTGGAGGATAGTGGTGGCCAATTCCCAGCATATTAATGACTTTACCACGACTTTTCCACCAAAGCTTGCCAGTAACTGAATCCCAGCGTTGGAGGCTGTAGTGGTTCACTTTTAAAATGAGCCTCACTCCTGTTACCGAATGGGGCTGGAATGTACAGATGTTTCCTTTTGGGGATTTCAAGCCAACTTTTCTCACACACAGAACTTCAGTACACACCCGCTTATATGGAGAACCAAGTTATAGTCCTTAATAGCACTTCTTTAGTGTTGTTTTTTTTTTTGGTAGAAGAGATGCTAAAGCTGAAAATCCCTCTTGTTTTTTTATACTGTGTGCAAGAACCAACTTCCCAATGTTTCACTGTGTTTAACAGGGGAAAGTGTTTTGAAAACAAACAGTGGAGGTAGTTAAAGGCTTTTGATGCCATAGCAACTACACTAACTTATTTCTAATTAAATCTATTAATGTGTTTGTGATGTAATTTACTACATAGTTAATGGTGTAACAATCAAGTATTCCTTTTTAATTAAACCTTCAGGCGTCATGGTATTGAGTCTATCCATTTATTTTCCTTCATTCTCCTGTACCACATTTTATTTATTTTAAAACTACAATGCAGGCCATTCATGTTATGTAATTTTTTTGTAATTTATGTTTGATAGTTGATTCTGTATTTTTTGTTATGTAATGTTGTCTCTGCACATATTTTGTTACATTTTTGGTAAAATATACCATAAACAAAAGGAATAGTTTTGAAATGCAAGTTTCTTATGATGAGATATGTATTTTCTCCTTTTGCGATTTATGTATTAGACTGCATTACTGCAACAGAAACTGTGTTATCATGTATGCGCCTCCCAAGATTGCTATGTCTGTTTCTGTGCATAGAAATAGTCCTGCACTTTCCGAAAACCTAGTTTGTAGTATCTGATGTGCTTGAAGTGTAAACAGTTTTTTTTTTTTTTTTAAGGTCTACATGATTTAGAAACTGTTCACATGCTTTCAAATGCAGCAACATTTCTAATGAATAATGTAGGCCTTGTTCTTATGAATTGGGAGCGAAGATTCTAGCTACACTGCTGGGGGATTTTCCCATTATAATTCTGGCAGACGCCCATGCTATGACAGACTCTGCATGACAGATGATGTTTTTTTCCTAGCTTTCTTTCAAAGCTCAGATGTTGGTTGGGTAAACCAGTGGATTGGAGAATGGGGAAAATGACATCATTGTTGGCAGAGAAGAGGGACGTGTTCAGGATAGTATCACTCAGAGAGTTGAAATGGCTGTCACTTGATTGACCTTGTGAATGTTGTGTATGCTTTTAAGATATTTTTGTTAACGGATACATTGTGGTGAGGAGAGGGGGTTGTAAGTATTTGTCAATCAAAGTTAGGGTTTTTTCTTGTGTAAAGAAGTTTGAAAAGTTGGACGTCTCCCCTCATTAGATCATGTGTTCATTGTACTGTTTTAATGGTGAAAGGTATATTCAAATGAATGTCCTTGTTGCCAGTTGAAAAGTAATTCATGCACCAGAGTTTGTTCAAATGAAACATGCCCTGGAGAGTGTGTTTTAAATGTGACCTCAAATATTTGTATAAGTAGTATTAGAAAGTATTTTCCCTTCTGTATACATTTGTTCATTCCATGTGTCATGCTTGGTTGAGATACCAGAGGCTTTATATTCACATCTCCCGTACATGCATTCTTGTAAGTAATTCACACAAGCGTATGTACTCCACATATAGTACTGGGCAATGGATACTAAAAGCAATTTCTGGGACAAAAAAAGGGGAATTAACAAAACAAAAATGACTGCACGTTTAAATCTCACTGAATTTGCTTTTTAATGGAGCTTTGAGGAGGAAATATTATCTGTGACACTTGTCTGGTGCCAGTGATTTGAAAGAGTTTCCATTAAACAATTTGACAGGGGTCTGCTGCTCATTGTACAACAAGTGCCTAGAGGTTTGAGTACAATTGAGTGATAATTGCAGGGGAATGCCTTTTGTTTGTGGCCCTAAGCTACTGCAAACATTGTTAATGAAACCTTAGAAGACTATTGAAAGAGAGGACACTTGATGCATCACAACATTGTATCAAAAACAGAAACATGACCGCCCCTAACCCATTACACTGCTAACACTGTCAGTCCCCTGCGCACTGCTTGGGAGACTTCCTTTTCCTTCTGTATTAATAAAATAACCTTTCAATCACTAAAACCGTGTTGAAAATGGAAAAGTGTTTTGGTATAATTTGTAACTAATCATCATTCTGGGGACCAGCACACTAACAAGCTAAACATCCCTTTTACATATAAACAGCAGTCTTTAATTTCCTTTTTATAGAGACCTTTCACAGAATCGTTTCTCCTCGATCGATGCCAGTCTCTTTCAGCGTTTGACTTCCTTGAAGGAATTGTAAGTATTTGCCTTTTTTGTATGATACTGTAAAAAAAAAAAAAGTCTACTTCAATATTTGTATCCCCTGGTTGACATGGCGTTAAGCATGGGGAATAAAACTTTACTGTGTTAAACAGTTCACATGAACAGTGTCTGTAATGTATAAATGTGATTGAGCCTTTAGTGTTTTCTACTCCATCCAGATATCTTCAAGGTAACAATATAAGTGTTCTTCCTCATGGAATCTTCTCTTGTGGAATATTATCCATATTGTAAGTGTGTCTACATTACATTTCATGGCTTTTAATAATCACATATTTAATAGATTGCTGTAGTTCATAAAAACTTGCATGTCCGTGACGTTGTTTTCAATGCTGTGCTTCCATTCGGGAAGGAATTCATTCGACACTGAATATGTGTTGCTCCCGAGAGGCTGAGTTCTTTTAAAAGGAAAATCAATGTACGTTAAAAAATATTATTATTTTTGCAGTAACTCTGTAATACAGCGCGCAGTCTAATCCGGCACAATTTTCCGGTCCCAAGCGACTGGGCAGGTTTTACTGGATGTTACTTGTTCATAGCCAAGTTTTGGTTATGTGAATTACATCTGATGCCTGCGTCTCTTACTATAAGCTGCTTGTATAAGGATGTATAATTTAGTGCATTGAACTGGGCCCTGTGCTTTTGTCATCAGCACAGTGTGTGAGATAAAATTAAATAAAGTTAGTGGTCTCATCTCTAGTTCATGCAGTCCACATCCCAAACCCACCAGGCAATTATTACAGTACTACAGCACAGGTGCACTTGCAGGACTGACAGGGGAAGCCCCTATAGAGCCTGCTGACTGTAGCCGGTGTCTTTGTCCCTCACATTCCTGAGTACTAAAGGCACAAACACACAAAGTAAAGGAATTAACTACTTTAAGATTATATAGCAGACTGCAAGATAAGCAGAGAAGTTAAACTGGACAGCAGCAATTACAAATGAATTAAAAGCACTGCACCACAGGAACAAGTACGGTATTAAATCCGGTATTATGACCTGTCCCAATCTTACTGCATCAATTATATTATTCTCCGGTTTTAGGTCTTTTGCTGATTGCCCACAAGTTTAAGTGTAAATGCATTGGAGCATATAAAACGATGGTTGATTAATTTGGCGACCCTCCAGGTAGTTCACACAAAGAATTAGCTGATTACATCAATGTGGGGCACAGACAGGGGATACATTTTTTCAGTTTAACAGTTACAGCAACCCAGGCTCATATAGTACAAAGGTAATCCATCTGGTTTCTGCATTGCTTTCTAGACTAGTGAATTTGACTGAAGAAAACGCAAATATGTAATCATTTCAAAGATGTATTTTCTTCTTTTTTTTCTGTCACAGAGATTTAAGCAACAACCAGATTTCTACATTAGAAGAAGGAATGTTTCATAATTTATTTAATTTAAGTGAAATGTAAGTATTTGTGTACGTAAGTTTCCTTTATAAACCGTCATGGGAGTAGGTTTTTAGCAGTTCTGAGCACAGGACATTGCTGTTATTGAATTTTTCTATCACCCCGCAGCACAATCTGCTATGTATCCAGTTTTTCAGCACCTACCTGTCTATGTTTAGTGTCGTCCCTTGTAATGCTTTAAGAACGGAGGCACATCCCTTGCAAATTGCATGAGGTCATTCAGTAAAGGCCCTCTGTTCGCAAGCATGTTCGCAAACACTGAAACTCACATGGACACACAATGAACCACAAAGCTTCTTTTATAATGCAGTCCTTATACTGACTGATGACTGACTCTCTTTGGTTGTTTTTTTTTTGTTGTTTTTTTTTGCTTTGTTTTTCAGAAACTTGAGTTTGAATCCGTTTGTTTGTGATTGCAAACTCCTCCAGTTAATTAGTTGGATTGCAGAGCAAGGGGTTGTTGTCCATCATGCCCAGTCCACAAAATGTGCCAAACCTCCTGAAGTAGAAAACCTGCCTCTGTTAAGTGTTAATGTCTCCAGTATTACATGTGGTAAGTGTTAAACTCACTCAGACCCAAGGTGCAGAGGCATGTGATGGAATTAACCTGCTCCTCCACCTAGACCAGACAGCTTTTCCTATCAATCAGTTCATTATTTCAGTAGAAATAGCCTCTGACCAGTTAACCAACAATCAACTGCCTTATTCCACCTCTTCATACAAACTGCTACTTATTGTAAAGTGTTAGCAGAGACATCCAGAAAACATCTGAACTGCATAGCGGTGTCATAATACTGAATATTGAGACGGAATGTCAAATCATCAAATCATAGCGAGTATAAAATAGTTGTGAGCCTTTGCTGTGGATGCCAAGGTAAAATGAATGGCGGGCCAGTATGGCTCAAGTACCCTTACAGCAATCCTTCCGTTTAAAACAGACTGAATACACTTGAAATATGTGGGGAATAGTAGCATCTTCGTTCTGACCCAGTCTTGACCTGAACTGGACCGTGGAGCAACATATTAAGCGGCTTCCTCATTCTGCTATACATTGACGCTATGACGGGTCTGTCTAAACTATACCTCAGTGGGAGAGAGCATTAGATACTGTTGGGTAGTATTGGGTCATCGTTCATAAACTCCACTCTTACGATCTGATACAAAATGTATGCTTTTATGGCTGGTTTAACAGATCCTGATTTGCACTATTGGACTATCTTACATAAGTCCAGGATTAGTTTGGTCAGATCCTTTTTGTTTTTTAAACATATCTTTCTCTGTCTCCAGGGCTTAGCTATGCAGCCTGTTTGTTAGACAAACACACAGGGAGGAAAGAACTGGTAATATTTTCATCATTAACACCTGGGAATTTCACGAGAAACTCCTGCAATGCACTTTGCTTCAGCACACACCAGCCATACGGAGGCCTGGGCACGAAAAACGAATGTCTGTGTGGCACGAACTTTGAACCCAACCTAATCAGCGAATCCCAGTGTTCAGCTGCTTGTTCAAACCACCTGGTCATGAGGGACTGCCGCTGGACTGTCGCACAGCAAGCCTTCATCGTGGAGTTCACAGCATATTTTACGCAACTCGGCACTTTCAGCATCCACGAAGAGGCTAAGCTAAATATCAGTATTTCTGTTTCTGTAAGCACTTTATTATGGGACTTTGGAGATCAGACACCTTTGCTGAACACAACCAAATCCTCAGCATCTCACAAGTACGCCATCCCTGGGAAGTACAGGGTTAACGTTACCCTATTTGCAGGGGCGGATGTCACATCCATTCAGACCGAAGTCAATGTCATCATTCCTCCAAGGCTGGAGCTCAAATGCCCTGCTGCAGTTACAGCTAACGACAGCATCGATATCGGTATCGCAGAATGGGATGGAACAAATGGAACTGTTGATTGGAATATTGTGTCGGAAAGTGGCGAAATAGGCAAAGGTACGTTTTTTCTAAAAATTGTCAGACTGTGGAGAAGGGAGTAAAAAACATGGCTACCGTTTAATAAAGTGCCGTAGTAATTTCAAATGTGTTTTATTTTCCAGGGTTAAAGCATAAAAATGATCTTTGGATGACTATAAACTACTAAACAAACTAGAAGCTTTTTCACACCCGTTAGTATGTCAGGAATAGTATATGCAGTTTTCCTACCGTGCTGTATGTAGTAAGCAGCAGTTTAGCCACACCACATAATGTTTACACTACCACCTGGCTTACTGTAGCATCCTTCGTGAGGTGCAAGGCCAGTTAATATTGATTTATTAGGACAGACTAAGAATAAGGTGTGGGCTGTGCTCTCAGCCCTCTCTAGAATGCAGAGGTTATGCCAGGTTCTTGGCACCACGGTAGTGTACTGTATTATTATTATTATTGTGTTTTTAAAAGCCACCTCCGGTATTGTCATTTCTTTCCCCTGGCAGCCCCATTTTGTCCCTCTGATGGGCTGTTGCATATTGGAAGCCTCCGCTGTTACCAGTTGATCAGAAGCAATTCTACGTGGCAGGAAGCGCGACAGTTTTGTGCGTCGCATGGCAATGGTGACCTGGCTACAGTGACCAACCAAGACGTTAAGAATTTGCTGATAACCCTCATAGGAAAGTAAGTAGATAAACCAGACGTGTACATACAGAAGGGATTTCTAGAAACGTTTGGCGGTTTACCATTCGATTTGTACTTGGGTGATGTGTTTTAGCACAGCCACACAACAGCCTGTTTTAGTTGATGTTAATTTCCACACTGATATTAAAAATGTGTTAGAAATTTGTATTCTGAATATTCGATAAATGGTGCTATTGGCCATCTGTATTTCTCCTTTTACAAAAAAAAAGTAGTCATTACTAGTTAAGCTTAGAAACATAAAAAGGGGGATTGTAGCCATGTGGAATTCTTCCCTCCTTTTCAGTGAGGAGGAAATGGCTGTCTGTTTCTCTGGGCAGCCTGTCTGTGGAAAACACAAGCGCTTTTTAAGAGGTTGGGTTTAAAAAGTTTGAAGCTGTCACGTCACCCACAAGTGAAGTAGAGAACCCCTCTTATAAAAACAGATTCTGTTTATACGGTTTGGGCTTTTAATGTGTATTGTTTTATACCTTCTTTAGTGCCAGTATCCAAACACTTAAAAGTGATTTAAAGAATTAATGAAATGCATTACTCCAAAAAGTCATTTTGTAAATAAGTTATCAAACTGAAAAAGAGGTTTAGGGAATGTGTTGTCGATTTTTTTAAACTTCCTCTTAATATTGTCTATTTTCTTTTCCTGGAAATATTGGGGGGAAAAAAAAGGAACTTCAGAAACTGAGCTGAAATTTGAGTAAATAAAAGGTGCTTTCTAGCATTGCAGGTCCATATGTTGTAGAGTAATTGCCAAGTACTTAATGTATTTAGTCAAATGTATTACTAGAAGTACTAAGTACAGTGTTGTGAAAAATTATTTCCCCCCTGTCTGATTTTTGCACATTTTTCACATTAAATATGGTCAGATGTTTTTATGGGTTGTAGTAGTATATAGAGGGAGTCTGAGAGAAAAATTACACCAAAGTTTGGTGCTTCTGTCATTTGTTTGGTGTGCAAGGAAAAAGGAAGTTAATTGCCCCCCTAGTTAACTCAGCCCAATTAAAGGGATAATTAGGGTTAGCTGTTTGAATACTTTGCTTAACAATCAGGCCTGATTTGGGCCAGTCCTGCCCAATATAAATCTGACTAACTTTGGCCCTTACCATCAGAGTGAAGTTGTCAGCACACAGGTTCTAGAGGCACATCATGCAACGATTAAAAGAAATTCCTGAAGACCTCTGGAAAAAAAGTTGTTGATGCCTGTCAGTCTAGAAAGGTTTACAAAGCCATTTCTAAGGCTCTGGTGCTCCACCAAACCACAGTCATATTGTCCAAATGGAGAAAGTTTGGGACATTAGTGAATCTTCCCAGGAGTGGCCATCCTGCCAAAATCTATCCAAGAACAAGGCGTAAAATCATCCAGGAATTCAGAAAGAACCCTAGAACAACATCCAGGGAGCTGCAGGCCTCTCTCACCTTGGCTAAGGTCAGTGTTCATGACTCCAGAAAGACACTGGGCAAAAATGGGATTCATGGCAGAGTAGCAAGACGGAAACCACTGCTCAGTAAGAAGAACATGAATGCTCGTCTCAAGTTTGCCAAAAAGCACCTGGATGATCCTCAAGAGTTCTGGAACAATGTTCTATGGACAGATGAGTCAAAAGTGGAAATTTTTTGGCAAACATGGGCCCCATTATGTCTGGCGAAAACCAAACACTTCATTCCACAGTAAGAACCTCATATCAGCGGTCAAGCACGGTGGTGGTATTGTCATGATTTGGAGATGCTTTGCTGCATCAGGACCTGGACGACTTGCTATCATTGAAGGAACCATGAATTCTGCTCTGTATCAGAGAAGTCTACAGGAGAATGCCAGGCCATCCGTCAGTGAGCTGAAACTGAAGAGCATCTGGTTCATGCAGCAAGACAATGATCCGAAACAAACAAGCAAGTCTACATCAGAATGGTTGAACAACAAGAAATTTAAAGTTTTGGAATGGCCTGGTAAAAGTCCAGACCTAAACCCCATTGAGATGTTGTGACAGGACCTGAAACGAGCAGTTTATGTTTGAAAACCCACAAATGTCACTGAGTTGAAGCAGTTCTGCATGAAGGAGTGTGCCAACATTCCTCCACAGCGCTGTGAGAGACTGATCAGTAACTACAGGAAGTGTTTGGTTGCAGTTATTGCTGCTAAAGGTGACGTAACCAGTTATTGAGTATAAGGGGTGATTACATTTTCACACGGGGGCATTGGGTGTTGCATAACTTTCTTTAATAAATAAATGAAATAAGTATCAAAATGTTGTGTTATTTGTTCACTCAGGGTCCCTTTTATCTAACATTACATTTTGGTTGAAGCTCTGATAACATTCAGTGTCAGAAATATGCAAAAATGCAGAAAATCAGACAGGGGGCAAATACTTTTTCACAGCACTGTACATCTAGTGCATTGCTGTTAAGGGGTTACTTTCAAATTAATGTAAGTCTTGTATTTCTGTACGCTAACCACCATAACAGTCGACATTACTTCATGGGAATTGCATGTAGCGTAATGGCATGTGTTTCCTGCCTCACCCCACGCCCATAAACACATTCATTTAAAATATGAGGTTCAGCCCTTTTAATTGCATGCTACTGAAAGTACAGCCAGATTTATTGTGAGTGAGAACACATCCTGTCAGAGCCTCCAGAGATGATGTTCATCATTTACATTAAGCCTTCCATCATAACACCCTGAATAACCAATACAGCGCCCCTAAATACGATCCCCCACCCGACAGTTTAAAGGCTGCACCAGGTTTTCACAGACAGGAAACCTGCCAAATATCTCTATTATGTAAGATGTGTAGAAACACTGTACCGAATCGTTTTTTTGGCAAACCAGTTATGCCATTTCTTCTCAGTTTTTACAGATGTGGCATTTGGCACCACCCCATGAGAAACATGTCTATAAAATATCTAAACTGGAGCACCCCAGCTGCAGTGTGCATGGTTCTAGGCAGAGATATTGCTGGGCCAGGCAGCCCAGTATATATCATTCTTCTCACTTTGTTCTGACTGTCCTTAGCAACAGACAGGGGAGTTGAAACACCCAGTAATATTTTCACAGCGGAATCGCTGCTTGTGTTATTCCGTGATCACCAGGCAGACTTGTGTTGGAAGCAACTCGCATAGCATTCTTTTTGATTGACTGCAATAACAAGAAATCCCCATAGAAACCAACAAATCTCCTCTCAAAGCACGAGAGGCACATAAAAAACACATGGGGATAGTTAACCTTGTCACCACTGGGAGAACTGGAGCATTACTGGTTTTACAGTCGCGCGTCAACTTCAGTTTAGGGGTCTGTTACGCATCAACTAACATTAAATAAAACGTATTAACGAGTGATAAGAGATTTACTAGAGTGTTTATATGTACATGCAGTACTATTAGGGGAAGGTGTCAGGCTTTACAGTATGTCCTGTTGGCACACACGATGTGAGGTGCGTTGTGAGGCATGTTTTGTTCTTATAAAATGGTCTAGGAAATAACAAATGTATATTATATACATATATTGATTTGCTGACGCCAGTCTTATGCCCGGTTTAAACAATTGCTTGAGTTGTTATCCTGTTAAGCCAACCAAAACGATCCTATTGTCCATTGCATAATAGAATCTATTTTTGTGTGATTTTATGCTTTTAAAAAGAAAAAAAAAATGTGATGTAGTCTTATGAACAATTACATATGCATCATTATTTTCTTTTTTTTATCATAAAATATCTATTTAATTTTTATTCTCCTACTTCCTCCCTGTACTGTAAATGCCACTGAAAAGTCATTTGTAATTGTTTCTATTGCTGTGTTTTCAGTGAGAGAGATGCGTGGATCGGACTCTGGTACACTGAGAGCGACAGATCCCTCAAGTGGGTAGACGGGTCAGCTGCAGGTGACCTTGAAACCTTGTTGACCAGCGAACCAGCGTCAGGATCTGAAAATACGTGCTTGACCATGGACTCTTCTGGCCAATGGAACCCCAAACTGTGCTCTACGAGAGCCGCGTCCATCTGTGAATACAGACATCAGCCACAAGGTATGAAACTGCTACAAAACTTCTAACAACTGCAAAACAGTGAATCACAGAGGTGCATGGTAAAGCAAGGTGAAGCATGCTTCAGCAAATGCATTATATAAAGCATGGTAAACTGCAAAACAGTGAATCACAGAGGTGCATGGTAAAGCAAGGTGAAGCATGCTTCAGCAAATGCATTGTGTAAAGCATGGTAAACTGCAAAACAGTGAATCACAGAGGTGCATGGTAAAGCAAGGTGAAGCATGCTTCAGCAAATGCATTGTATAAAGCATGGTAAACTGCAAAACAGTGAATCACAGAGGTGCATGGTAAAGCAAGGTGAAGCATGCTTAAATGCATTGTATAAAGCATGGTAAACTGCAAAACAGTGAATCACAGAGGTGCATGGTAAAGCAAGGTGAAGCATGCTTCAGCAAATGCATTGTATAAAGCATGGTAAACTGCAAAACAGTGAATCACAGAGGTGCATGGTAAAGCAAGGTGAAGCATGCTTCAGCAAATGCATTGTATAAAGCATGGTAAACTGCAAAACAGTGAATCACAGAGGTGCATGGTAAAGCAAGGTGAAGCATGCTTCAGCAAATGCATTGTGTAAAGCATGGTAAACTGCAAAACAGTGAATCACAGAGGTGCATGGTAAAGCAAGGTGAAGCATGCTTCAGCAAATGCATTGTATAAAGCATGGTAAACTGCAAAATTACTGGGCAAATTTACCAGTGAAGAGTTTTATACCCATCGGAGTTGGCACTGGTAGGACACAGGCCATGAACACTGTTCCAGTTGAGATAATAGAGCTGTTCAGCAAAGCAGATTCTATTGTATTTTTGTTTTTAACAGAAATATGCTGCACTATTGTTGCAATACATTGCAGTGTGTAGTGCAATGTTGGGTTGCTTTTGCTGTATTCGTGCTTCAGTAGTGTGGGTGTTTTGCTGTACTTTTGTGAGTTGGTGTTAATTTCCTGGCTCCTCCAGATTACATTATCCAGCACTGGCACGAGTGCACACACTTGTCTGGCATGATTTTATTTTCTCAGATTTTATAAAGCATGCGTTACTTATCATGTTGTTTCTTCTTTAAACAAACGTCAGCCAGTATTAACAGATTCATTTGATTGTTGATGGACTTTACAGTATACTTTGTGTATTGTGGTAGAACGAATCAAGATAGTACAACTACTACTAGCTGTTTTATGAGCCAAATATTTTAGGAACCACATCCTAACAAATAAGTATCAAAACCCTATTTGGAGATTGGCAAGCAGAACAAGACTTGATGCATTTTAATGATAAGCTGTCATAAAGAGGGGCCACTTTTTCAAGCAGCTTGAAGATTTCATTTTCCCTGCACCAATGTACTGTAAGCTACCATGCTGACTCTGCACCGAACTGAAGCGAACTGTTTTTATTAAATTGTTGCCTTCTATACTCCTGTAATAAGTCTGGGCAATTAAGAGCAGAGTGAGCAGGAGGTTGATTCCTGGCACACTTGATTATTTTTCAAATCAAATTTCAGATTGGCTCTGAACACCAGGTGCAGGGAAAGTGAATGCTCTATTTTTAAATGAGTAGAATGCATGACAGTACAAGCTTATCGCAATCTCCTGGTGAATACTGGAGCTTAAAATACACTATGTACTGGAGCTTTGAAATACACTATATACTGGAGCTTTGAAATACACTATATACTGGAGCTTGAAATACACTATATACTGGAGCTTTGAAATACACTATATATTGGAGCTTGAAATACACTATATACGGGAGCTTGAAATACACTATATACTGGAGCTTTGAAATACATTATATACTGGAGCTTGAAATACACTGTATACTGGAGCTTTGAAATACACTGTATACTGGAGCTTTGAAATACACTATATACTGGAGCTTGAAATACGCTATATACTGGAGCTTGAAATACACTATATACTGGAGCTTGAAATACACTATATACTGGAGGTTGAAATACACTATATACTGGAGCTTTGAAATACACTATATACTGGAGCTTTGAAATACACTGGGAGGTCCAGCTGGCTGATCCTTCTCTCATGACTTGGACATGAATCAACCCAATCGGCAGATGTTGAGAATCCAAAACTAAAAAAAAAGGTTAGCTTCAGTCCAACCACAAAGCTCTCCCTGCCAGATTCAAACAGAGACCAGCATGGAAGGTGACAGCCTCTGCAAGTGTACTGCAAACAGCTGGAAGGACTTAAAGCAGCTGAAGCTAACACATAGGCTCCATACAATGTCTCCAGAATGCACATCTATTCATTTTATAGGTCTCAAATGTGCAGTTTTGGGGAAACAAAATGTAGCAAACATGTATTTTCATTTAAAAACATGATATATGGTTCTGCAAAAAACATTTTGGAAGTCATGCTTTTTCACTGTCTTGTACTTCCTGGGCTGTTTCACCTGGAGAGTGAAATTGTCGCCACCCCTTTACTGGCTTTTTTCCCGGTCAATAACCAATTGGCTGCTTTTCTTTATTGACTGACATGCTTTCAGCCAGTAATAGGCTTTGACCCACAAGACACTGCTGAGGTGAAATGAGTGTGCCTGTGCTGGACCTGTGGGCACAAAGTGAATAAACTAAAACGGCACATTTGAGCCCTGTGTAGCCAATGGAAGTGCAAAATGGCAAGGATTTATGGAATTATTTTGTTAGCTACAATTACTTTAAATTACAAACTGAATTTTTAAAGCAATTATCACTGCCCCACCCCACCCTACATTGAAACACCTCTAAAACAGAACAGAACAGCCCTTTATTCCATGAAAGTCTGTACAGTTTTCCCTGGGCCTAACGGGAGTCATTCTAACTGGAAAAGGAGATTCCGATAACCTGGAGGAGGAGGCATCTTTTTAATTTTGTGACTTTTCAAACTGAAGAAAATGTATTCAACATGAAATGTTCTGCTGCACAGTAATAAAAAAGAGACACTGTGTGTTAAAACAAACAAACAAAAATGTTAGAAACCTTTCATTCAAAAGGAGTTTGAGTCTTCCAGCCAACTATCAAAAGGAAGTAACTGGGAATTTTTGTTTTGAGTGAAGATGGGAAAACTCACACGATTAATCGCATAACAAAACTGGCACCCAGATTACTGGAAAGAGTTCATCCCTTTAGAATTAGAATTACTCCTGGTTTCAGCTTGGAAAATAAAAGTTCACACTGCACAGTAGTAAACACTAACAGAAGAATGGCACTGTACCAAAACAATTGTTATGAATAGAGCTATTACAGATTCCTAGCCTGTTCTCCTACGAGAGAGTGTGAAAGAGTAAAGATCTTTCTCTTTCCTTTCCCTGATCACGTGTTGTGTTTATATTTAACTATTTTTCTGTTTTCAATTAGCCTTCAACTAAATACACTTAGAAATACAGACTGCCTTCCTTTTGTCTTTTAGTTGTTCATTTCAGAAGATCCAGCTGCTCCACTTAGTATAGTATAAATTTGGTAAAGGTAACAGTTTTGAAGTTTCATCACATAACATTCTGGAATTTCAGTCGGGTAGCATGCAATAGCAGATAATAATATGGCTAAAAGCCAGGCTAAAACTCAGTTATGTATTGAAGCAAAGGAAGTCAGGAAAATAACCATTTGCATGCATCATAAAATAAATAATAAAGATTATTAAATAAAATGAAAAATTGAATTTAAAGCTACTGTAAAGCATTGATGGAGAAAACGAATGCAAAGTCAGTTGCCATAGAATCACTCATAACATTGCCACACGTCTCAAAGCCAGATGCGCATTTACACAATAAAGGCCTCTACTGCTGCCAAGCAGGCTCCAGACAGGGGTGAGGCAGCCTTGACCAGATGTGACCAGATGTGTATTCTGCAAAGGGGCCAAGGTTCTCACTTCACGGCAGTATGGGTTTCCAGATTCTCTTTTAGTTTTTAAATAAATATTTGTGACTAATGTAAGATTAGGCTTCAGTTCTTTTGAGGTGGCCCAGCAGGATCAGCACATGCTGTGATGAAGAACACTGCTAAAATGATATAAGCACTTACTTAAGACCTTTTTTTTTTAAACACGGCGAGAGCTAATTTAAAGCAGTTCATTACAAACTATCCCCGCTCTAACAAAGCTTGTCCAAGTGTATCCATGCACATTTCACGCAAACATGGGGATCATTCTGTACAATTATGAAATATATGTACAACCAATGACTAACGGGGTTGGGTGCTTTTACCAGTGGTGTATCTCGGTAAAGAATAACCGTAATGGGATACTTCAAATGAGTCATGACGCTCATGAGGCATCTCTTGGATAGCTATGGCTTAGGAAAAGGAGCACATTCTGTGTGCAAGAAGTTCTAGAAAGTGTGTATTAACAAACACAGTACATTACAACACAATGCGTAACTCTGCTGTTCTGTAACCACACTTACAAAAATAAAAATGCTCTTCTAGTTGCAGAAAAGATACCTGACGCAGATTACTTTCTAGAGGGCAGTGCAGCCTTTAATGAGAGTGCTCCTTTAAGGACTATAACAAGATTGGCTTCTTTGAGTGCCCCTGCAAGGAGCGTTGAGGTAAGGCTGGAACTAACATCCCCTACAGCCTCTGAGCCCTTTAGAGAAATGACCACACGAGTCTTGTGAATTATCTGAGGTTTATATAATGAGTCTTCTACAGTATATGTGGGCAGAGGGGCAGAACCAGGGGACAATGAGAACTCATTTTGTGAAGCTACACAAATAGCACGACTTAAGGTTCAGTCAAACTCAACAATCTTTTGTATTTCTATAGAATAAAAGCTTTTATTGTTTATACATTCAAAACCTACAGTTTTTTTTTTTTTTTTTTTTGTAAATTTCTGCTAGCATGATATTAGGCTGTTTCCTCTATTTACAAGTTTAGCACAGTATGTCATAGCAGATATAATCAGCAAGAACTAGAGAAAACTAAATACAAGACCACATTAATTTTTTACTTCAGCCTGGATTCAAAATGTAATTAACGCTGGCCTGCTTGTCTTAATTAGCTGCTGGTGTTTCCTGGACTGTGGTTCAGGCAGAAGGGAACCTTGGCTGCTCTGGAGTTTGTGACCCAGGCCCTGAACAGCACAGTGCAAATAAGGCTTCAGGTTTACAGACCCAGCTGTGACAGGCTGGGTCTCAACCTAGTCTTGCCAGGTTTGTGTGTTTGTCTCCTTTGTGGTATTTAAAATGTAACTTTGAAAAATGCCAATCCTAAAATCAGCAGTAAAACTGTAAGGCAGTCGCCAGCGTGTTTCGTCTGCTTGACAAATTGATCCAATACTCGTGTTTTGTCTGCTTGACAAATTGATCCAATATTGCATACCTCCCGTTTGTGGTAAAAGAAACATTATTCTTAAAAGGAAAAAAGAACGCATTGAGGAATAATATAATTATTACATTCATCAATATTTCTGGTGCCATCTCAGTATGCTGTTCAGCATATTACATTATGTTTTATGAGCAAATAATTGCATATATCATTAAATCTACAATCTGTATGTGGTATTTCTGTACAATTGTTTATTTAGTTATTTAAACATGCATATTGTTTTAAGCAATAAAGAACATGAACAGCTGAATAGATACCATACATGCACAATAATAATAAAAGTTTCAAGAGGCGTATTATATTTTGGGGGGGATATCTTTAATTTAGTTCAGTAGCCAGGGCAGTAAAATGATTTGTTCTGGAAAATGGCAACTACTGTATTATGATGCCTAATCTGCTGTTGTACGCCTCTGTAGGTTGTGGAGAGCACTGTGTGCCCACTGCTGTTTGTCAGACCGAGGCAGCGAGCAACATGACTGGAGTTTGTCCAGCCAGGTATCAGTGGTGCCCTTTTACTGCGGACTGTTTGCCAGTCAGCCACGCCTGCCATTCCAGTCTGTGCACGGCCTGTCCAGCTCCCTTTGTCTATGGCAGGTCTCAGCCAGAGCACAGCCTGGTTCATGAGCTTCTCTTCACACTTTTACCTGCCGTTTCAACTCATTATTTGGTAAGTATTTTCTTTCTTTACATTCAACTGTCGACGTCTTTTTTTTTTTTAATTCATATGCGTTTCTAGTACAACCAAGAGTTTTTTCCACGCTAGACAGTGCATTCCCTTAGCTAGCCAAAGGAGGCCACATTTTTTTGTTGCAGGTCCTGTACAGGTTTGTACAGCAGCAGTTTATAACTGACCATTATAATTCACAAATTGTGCACAATTGGGCAGTTTTAATGTCATGTCCTTTGAGATTATTTGGATGGAAATACAAAGCCAGGCTTCCAGTGAGGGGCAGGGCAGCTCTGACATCAACTCTTAAAACCATGCCTGGTGTAAAAAGCAAGATTTGTATTTAAAATGTTTACACCAAAGACGTAAGTCTGTTTAGTTATATATATATATATATATATATTATATATATATATATATATAATATCTATATATATATATATACCAAAATGTTATTCATATTATGTAGAATTATCTTTTTTTTATCTTTTTTTTTCATAAAGGCACACAGTTGGAGTGAAAATATCCAAGTCTATCCCGGAGACTTTATTGCAGTCCAACATGATGGAGAACCAGGCTCACTAATCAACTGTCGCCAAGATACTATGTCACCATGGAAACAGAACTACTTCCGTGTTAACCATTCTGACTGGATCACTGGCTCCCTTGACAACACAACCTTGAGAAACTGGACTGAAGAAGCAGTCTGCAGCCTCCGAGTCCTGTACACCCAGAAGAAAGTGAAGTTCATTGAAAGTCCGCTTCTTAAAGTTGGTTTAACCACCCCAGGAATGTATAGCTTTCACGCAGCTGTAGAAAGCAAACCCTTTTCTAGAAATCTTTCCTGCACGTTTCAGGTTGTGCCCCCTCTCGGCTTAACCATCGTCTACCCGCCAGTGCAAGATGACATCATCTACTTCCCTACAAACAAAACATTTCTTCTTCTTAAAATCACCTCTTGGCACAATGCCACAGCCCGTTGGCATGGCAACAACCAGAGTTTTCCTTTCCAAACAATTTGTCCTGAAGAAATTGCCTCACTAATTGAAGACTGTAAAATGAACAGCAGTGGTGCTCTGTTTTCACGCATAGACCTGGAACTGAATAATGCCAGTGTCGTTTCTGTTGTCATTACAGCAGACAATGAACTTAGCTCTGAGAACCAGACTGTTAAAGTAAAGACAGAGGACCCTGTTAGAGGTCTGAGGATTGTCCCTGACCCACACCACAGAGTGTTGGTTAAATCCTTAGTGGTAAGTGGTTTTAATTCCTTAATTCCAAGCAGCATTAATAATGTGTTTCAGGGTGGGAAAAAAACCCATAAACTCTGACTGTTTGTTTTATGAGCTAAAAACTATTTTGCACTTTAGGCTAAAAATCGAAGAGGAAAAAAAACAAAAAACAAAATGAAACGGAAACCGCCTACTTTTTTATATATTGCGCAGTTTGGAAAAGCAATGTCTTTCCTCCCTGAGTATCAGAAGAGTGGCAAGTCTGTACAATTTTTTAAGTTGTAACATCGTCTTCAGTAGGGTCTGGTTCGGGAGCAAATCTCATCTGTTATTTTTATTCTCAATACAGCACTTTGTCCATAATTTATGGACTTAAAAAATGCAGCTTAGTTGTGGAATCCATAGTAAATTGAGTGCTCCTGGCATTGCTTAGATTAAACATTAATCAAGTGTGATTCACTCCAAGAACTACGTGTATGAGTATATACTGGGAATTCCAAATACAGTGCACCCTGTGATAAACCTAAAATCAGTTAATAACGTCAGTCATCTGAAAAATAAATTGCACTAACATGTCATTGAATAGAAAGAAAGCATCATTCAAGTAGCATTGACTCAAAAACCATCCAATTTAATTTGAATATTAACTTTATGGCACTGTACTGAAAATCTCCATATTTCTTTGATTTACTTTTAACTCTTCTAAGCACCCAGTGATAAAGAACACTGATGAAACAAACTTAATACTGTATTATTATTATAATTATTATTATTATTATTATTATTATAAAAGCAAATGCCTGTCTCTGTATGACTTCTTATTGCTAATGATGTAGAAACACTAGAGGAAACTTAATAAATCCAAAGACAAACATTTTTACGAAGTCTTTCTCATGGCTTTAAGTTCTGTTTTAGAATTGCAAAATGTTGCATTGTTGCATGTTTAATATGAGGTTGAATGCTTGTTGATGGTAACTATCTGTTTCAGAGTTACACTGCAGTTGTGGACAGTGGGTCTGATGTTACCTTTAAGTGGACAGTTGATGATAAACCATCATTCACATACTACAACACAGTGCTTAATGTGATTTACCAGAATCCAGCGATCTACAAACTTTCTGTGGGTACAGGTTTGCTTTGTATCTCCTATCTGTTAACCATTTCTCCTTTTATACCCCATGTATTAAATTACTTTTTTATTGAAAATGTAATCGACTTTTTAACAGTAACAAAATACTTATACCATTGAATGAGTCGCCTCTTAAAAGAATACTTGTATTCAAAACTTTAAAGAACTACTATTGAAAATCCTTAAATATAAACAGACATATATTATATATATATATATATATATATATATATATATATATATATAAAGATATTGAGGGCAGAGAAATACTGTATACAGTAAAACCTGTCTAATCCAGCCCCTCTATACACCTCCATTCTGTATAATTCGGCCTCATTTCTGGGTCCTGACCAAATCTATTGAAACAGTCTTATCAAAATCAATGTAAGTCTGACTGTGCAGTCATATTTAAGTAGGTTGCATGCCTTAAAGGATAGCACTATGTATAAGAAATAGGAGAATTATAGAGTGCCCCAAATAAATTAGGCTGCAAGCATCTTAACCGTTTAAGATAAAAGGGACATAAGTGTCCCACAAATTATTTGTGCAATGGAGTGCACGAAACAGGGTTTAAAATGTGCTGATGGGTTGGATCTGGTCCTTCAAATGATCGGTTTCCTCCAGGTGATACTTGAGTTGCTCTCAAATGTATTTTAAGAAGAAACCGTTTTGAGCAACAAGCGCTCAATTCCTTGTGTACCTTAAGGGGTTAACATATTCAAATACTTATTGCATCACATGATGTTTACTGTGTTTTCCCCTACAGGTCACTGCGTTAAACCACGTGAGCAGCCTGATGGCAGAATTCAACGTCACGGTGGACAGGATGAATATGATGGCTGACCTGAGGGTGGTTGGCGTGCCTGCTGTCGTCCCTCAGAGTTCCTCTGAGACACTCACAGCCAGCATCAAAGTGGACACAGCTGTAGACGCCACATTCCAGTAAAGTGTTTCATCTGTACTATA
Organism: Polyodon spathula; assembly: GCF_017654505.1. Lineage (NCBI taxonomy): Eukaryota > Metazoa > Chordata > Actinopteri > Acipenseriformes > Polyodontidae > Polyodon > Polyodon spathula. The sequence continues at coordinate 14,060,398 of NC_054559.1, forward strand.
TATTGCGTATTTAGTTTAGTTTTAATTATTGTACTACTATACTATGCCAAATAATCAATGTACTGAAAGACTGAGGGCACAGTTAGTACACTTCTTAGTAAGTATAGCGGGGTTCCGACAAATATTGCATTACACGTAGCATACTTGTTACTACAACTGTTTAAATAATGTACCTGTAATTTTTATTGTTAACATCCTGACAACTTTTTATACTTTTAAAGTCTGTTTCAAAGCTCTTTTCAGAATGTCCGCTCCAGTGCACTGATAGTGTCAGGATTATTGCCCACATTGTGAGACAGGTTACACAGCAGTAACGATCCATGATGTGCTACGGAGCAGAAAAGCCAGAGCACTTCCTGCAGTGATTTAGAGGACAGATCTCAAACCACGGTGCACTAGAGCGGACATTTTTAAAGAGCTTTGAAACAGACTTTAGAGTTATGTGTATAAGGTTGTTAGGATGTTAACGATAAAAAGAAAAATGACAGGTACATTACTTAAACAGTTATAGCAACACGTGGGGACCTATAACACTATATTTTTCGGAACCCCACTACTTACTTTTTAATATACTCAGGGTTATAGTGGAGACATTCTTAACTAGAGAGCCGCTTATCCGATTGTGATGGTATCTGGGGTTAGATGGAGGAACCTGTGAGTATGTAAAAGAGCAGTACACTTTGATGGACATGGCAAGATGTATAATTTGTGTCCCGTTAGTTCACGGAAGCAAGCCAAAATCACACTTCAGAGCTCCAGTTCTGTATTTACAGCTGTGGTGGGAGGATGTATGTTGTGTTAAATCTCACAGTTTGGACAGCTTTCATTTTCTAATTGAAATTTAAAAATAAAACAATGTTCAGACAGGAATTATTGAAATAAAACATGCATGCCTCTGTTCATGGTTCTACTAAATGTTTCTTTATAACTAATTTCTTGCTTTTTTTGTATCCTTTGGGGAGTAATACAGCACACATTCTAGATCTTCCCCTGTCCGACAAAGTGTAATGCTTTTGGACTGTTTTATAATTATTCTGTCACTAATTGAGCGTTAGTAAATCTGCTGCTGCTGGCTTCTATTCACTCATGAAATGGGGTGAATAAGAGACACACTAATTTATGACTGCTTTCGTGAATGGAGAAAAAAACATTGTCAGTAGTGATTGCTGTGAAGGATTTGGCAGGTAAAATAAAAGAAACAACGTAGACAAAGATTTTGGTTAGTTCTGCATTGCTCTATTTTAGTTTAGATTTTGAATTCTAATGGAAAATAAAAGCATGATGTGCATTTTTACAGTCTGTCCAAAGCATGGGCACTATGCTACTATAAGCCCTCATACTGTAAATTAAATTGGCTGGTGAGAAGCTGTGTTTTAATATGGCTGTCTTTTCAGGTGGACTTTTGGAGATGGAGGCCACACCACTTATCATTTCAAGCCCCCCTATGACATTTCTCTTCAGGTTCAAGACACCAGTGTAAACCAAGCCTTGTTACAGCACAATGTCACCTACACATACCAACAACCAGGTAAGGCTTTCCAGCATTGTGTATGCAGCTCTGATAGACAAAGTAGTTATTGTCAAATTCTGAAGCCAAGTTGGTTTAAACTTGCAGATGACATTCATAATATTCCCGGTGCTGCTGGTAGAAAGCAGGGACATAGAAATAGAAATGTTCCTCTTCAGGTGAGAGATTATAAAAAATGACTGTGAATTTTCATTAATTAATCACCGTGCAAAACTGTGGTTGTAAGTGATATTCATTTGTTGCACTTTGATCCAATTCTGAATGTTTCCAGCATACTTTAAAGGTGTGACCACTTTAGTCGGACTGATCCATCTCACAGGGGAGGTGTGGGAGGAAACTACTATTGTGCCAAATGGGGTGGAGTGGATTTTAACAAAGTGTCAGGACAGTGAATACAAGTCTATTAGAGAGAGAGAGAGAGAGAGAGAGAGAGAGAGAGAGAGAGAGAGAGAGAGAGAGAGAGAGAGAGAGAGAGAGAGATGGTTAAGGTGACTCTCTTTTAGAAACAAGAGTATGTACCATAGACAGACTTGTATTCATTCAATGTTTTATCTTCTTCTCTCTTACAGGAGAATACACCCTTACTGTGTCTGTGTCTAATAAGTATGAAAACATCAGCCAGCTGATACAAGTGTTTGTCTACAGCCATCTCACTAGTGTGGGAATAATAGTTGATACTGAAGCTCTTGTGGTTGGTAGTACGGCAGCATTTGAGGCCCACCCCCTCCCTTCACCATATGGAATCATGTACACCTGGAGCTTTGGCGATGGCTCTTCTCCTGTTCAGGGGCGGGAGCGCAGAGTAAACCACACCTTCAATCAGAGCGGGGTCTATAACATTAGCGTCCGCGCTAACAACACAATCAGCAGCACGGATTCCCAAAGGAGTGTTCTGGTCTTTGAGGCGATCACAGGTCTAAGTGCCTCATCGAATGGACCTACTGAGCTTCATACTGCAGTATTGATTCATGCAGAGGTTAAAACTGGGAATAACATTAGTTGGATCTTTGACATGGGAGATGGGAGTCAGCTGACAAACGTTGGTCCTGTGGTGGAGTACACTTACGTGAAAGAGGCCATCTACACTGTCAACGTGACTGCCATAAATGCAATCAGTATCGCGTCCGTGTCCCTAGCTGTTCAAGTATTTGTGCTTGAGGTTTTAAGGTTAGAGCCTTCCAAGTGCATTCAGGAACTTGTTAATATAAGCTTTATCGCCTTTGTATCAGGGAACTCTTCAGTCTATGTATATGACTGGAACTTTGGAGATGGTTCACCTAATCTGACTGTAAAAGGCAGTCCTGAGGCAAATCATCTATTCAGAAGGAGTGGGGTGTATGCTCTTTCATTGGGACTGTCGAGCAGTGTTAATAAAGCCAATTTCTTCACCAGTATTTGTGTTCAGCCAGTGGTAATGAATGTGACAATTGTGCCTCTCAGTAAGTACACCAAATTGGGCGAGGAGAGCAGATTTTATGTCAGCGCCTTTCCCGAGTATCAGTACAATTATCTGTGGGACTTTGGCACTAATGACTCTGCTGTCCGAGGAACTAATGAAATGGGCTTCACTTACAGAAACGCGGGCCAGTATTCTGTTACAGTCTCTGTGCTCAACAACATTTCATTTAGCAGTAGTATGGTGCAGATTGAAGTCCAGGAGTCTGTTGGGTTGGTAATAATCACACACAATGGCACAAAGTCCAACAATTTAGCATTACAAGAGACGTACATGTTTAGGGCTTCTGGGAGTTATTGGAAAGAGAGATACACATGGGATTTTGGTGATGGAAGCAACAAACTGGGCTGCAATGTCACCCATGCATATAACTCAACAGGCAATTTTAACATTACCCTCACAGGCTGGAACGAGGTTAGCAGTAATACCTCACAAATTAGCGTTGCAGTCAAAACACCAGTTCGTGGCTTGACAGTTACTGCAAGCAAGACCATTGTGCCACTGAATGCATCTGTCACTTTCATGGCACATCTGTTAGCAGGAGATGATCTCCATTACTCTTGGATCTTGTGCGACAGGTGCACGCCAATTCCTCGGTCGTCAACTATTTTCTACACATTTCGGTCCATCGGGACGTTTAACATCATTGTGACTGCAGAGAATGAAATCAGCTCAATGCAGGCCAGCATTTTCATCTTTGTACTGAAGGAGATAGAGGGTCTTCACATTGTAGCAGAGGATCTTGTTGACGGTTGCTGTTTTGCAACCAACAGAGTTCTACATATGCAGGCAGCCATCAGAGATGGAACTAATATGTCTTACATCTGGACTGTTTTAAAAGCCCAAGACCCTATTCTAAACTTTAGTGGAAAGCTTTTAGATGTCAACTTTCCAGAACCTGGCTTTTATGATGTCATTTTAAAAGCAACCAACCTCTTGGGCACATCAAGTGTGAACAGGACCATTGAATTTCTGGATCCTATTGGAAATATATTCATGACTGCAGTGCCCAACCCTGTGGCAGTCAATCACTCTACTAATATCTCTTTGTTAGTAAGTAGTGGCACCGATCTAAAATATATTTGGTCCACAGAAGATCATTTTACCAGTCCTACAGAAGAGTCATGGATTACTCATCAGTTTAGCACTCCAGGACTCAAACAAGTTGGTGTCATGATTACCAATAAAGTGAGCTCAAAAAATGTTGCCACTTTAATTAGTGTACAAGAGCCTATTTCAGGAGTAAATTTCTTTGCTCAGGATCTCCCAGACCAATATTACATAGCCTCTGGTTCAACTGTCTCATTGCAAGGGGAATTTCAACGAGGAACAAATGTTACATGGACGTGGCATCTTCCAAATAGTACAGCAACCGAGCAGCAAATCACTCTGCTTTTTGCTGTGTCTGGGATCTATACCATATCCTTAAATGCTTCCAATGATATCAGCTGGGCTTTGGCCTCTAGAAACATCACAGTACAAGACAAAATAGGAGGGCTTGAGTTAAAGGCCAGCAAGAACATTGCGTCCCTAAGAGAGAATGTCCTTTTCATGATTGGAATCTCTTCAGGAACTTCCGTAAGCTTCTTGCTAAGTATTAGTGGAGACTCCTCAGTGTTCGTTGTGAACCTCAATTATACCCATCAGTTTACCAAGGTGGGGGACTTTGTTGTCAACCTGACAGCACAAAACCAAGTCAGTACAGAAAGGACCAGCATTATAGTCACAGTAATGGAGCCGGTGAGCAGACTGAGAATCGTCAACTGTTGCGAGGAAGCCATTCCAACAGGAGTGAGTAAAATGTTCAATGCCGAAACACTGACTGGTTCTCCAGTGACATATCTGTGGACCTTTGATCTGCACTGCGGTTCTAAGAAAACCATCATTGGAAAGCAAGTCTCCTACACGCCGCCCCAAGCAGGACAGCTCACCATATACCTCAGCGCTTTCAATGCTTTAGGGAGTCAGAACATCACAAGAGTAATCCAAGCTCAGAACAAGCTCCTCTTAGCTACACTAGAAGCGAAGCCTGCAGAAACTCTTGTCAACAAACCTGTGACCATGCAGGCTTTGGTTTCACCACATCCAACTTCGGTAAACTATGTGTGGAGTTTTGGTGATGGTTCAGAAAAAAGGACGACCAAAACTGCAAACGTATCACATGCTTACTTGGTTCCAGGGGAGTATACTGTAGAGGTAAACGCAAGCAATCTTGTAAGTTTTGCAGTTGCCCAGACCACCGTGACCATACAGGTCTTGGAGTGTGAGGAACCTGAGGTCCAACCGGTTCAGTCATCTCCAACTGTCATCAGAAGATCCCAGAGAAACTATTTGGAGGTAGCTGTGGACTTCAGAGGCTGCACGAGGTACAAGATAGAGTATCTCTGGGAGATTTACAGAACCACAACCTGCTCGAACTCCAATGACAATTCTAAAGTAAGCCTGCATGATGTCGATGTACAGAGGCCTCAACTGGTCATACCTAGGATGGCACTGGACTTGGGGAGCTACTGTGTTATCTTCTCCCTTTCATATGCAGATGTGCCACTTAGAAAGAGCATTGCTATTCATCTAAATGTGGTTCCGAGTAAACTGGTTCCTATAATCGATGGCGGGACATTTCGAGTTTGGTCTAAGACCCAGGATTTACTGATGAATGGTGAAAAGTCATATGACCCCAATCTGGAGCCTGACAACCAATCCCCTCTGAGTTATACTTGGACATGTGTGATTTCATCCAAGGTAAGATATACGTTTTGACAAATTTATTTATTTATTTATTTTTAAAGACTATTGGACCTTTTATGACAGAGTGTTTAAAGTGTGACAGATATCTTATCGTATCTTTGAAACATTGTTACTTTTTGTGCTTGAAGACATTGACAGAAACTTCTAGTGGAAACATTTGTCATTGAATTGGTAAAGTGTATTTTTGTATTTCTAGATAGTGAAAGACACTGCTTTCTTGTTTAAAAGTGTAACGTATTATATACAGTTTTTGATGCAGTCCTGTCTAAATATAAATGTTCTAGAAAAAAGGGCAGCAATACAGCCACAATGTGCTGTTTTCTATCCACAGTAATATTTCTGTAGGGACTGAAATGGGGATTCATGTAATGATCTTTTCCATTTAGAGTCTGGGTTTAAACAGCATGTTTCTGATGTAACACTACTGGGCACAGTGAAGACACTAGCACTAAATTATTCCTTTTATTATTATTACTATTATTATTTGTTTATTTATTTATTTTTAACAGCTTTGTCTGAATCATGAGCAAAACTTTAGCAATCCACAGATACTGAGTGCTGTACGAAAAGGTTTGAATTTAACCAAAAGTGTAACATTAACTTTTTATCTGAAGATTACTATTGGTGACTGATCCTCAAGAAAGTCCCTGAGGCAATCTGGAGGAGATATCTGTTTTTAAGATCCCTTTTACCGTAAAAACATATTAAAGCAACAGATTAAAGAGTACATCATAAAATATGATCAGTACAGTACAACGTTGCGTATCTGACCCCCTGTGGACTGGGGTATAGGCGGATATGTATTTTTTTTTATTTATTTAGCGAGGAGGTTAATTCATCAGGGCGGTTATGTGACGTTCCACTGTATGACAAAACAAATAAAACAAATACATAGCATGTGTTATTGCCAAATATGTAATGTGGGATTCTTTTCATTCGCTGCACTAAAACACAGACGCTGCAATTCTTGAAAGCCTACTGTTTATTTGTGTATCAGGTTTCATTTCAAACTGTATGATTTTTCAATTTGCCGACACAAGTTTTTACTGTTTTTCTCAGGTCTCTTAATTTTAAGTATAATAAGTTATAATTTTCCAACTAGAGAGGAACAATACAGCTCAAACCTAAAAGTTCCCAATAGGGAGTAATGACATAGCCAGTCTGCTCCAGCAATTTGGAAATGAATCCAAGGAGCTGTCAGTGAGACACTGTCCAGTGCTCTTCAAAACTGAACAAATTAAAGGTACAAAGCCCCATAGAGTTTTAAAAAGATATTCCTTTTTACTTTAAGGTGCTTGTTGCCTTTGAGCTTATGCTGTATATATCAGCTTTATGTGTTTCTGTAAAATGTATCAATGTAACAAAAATCACTTTAAAAACAAGGCAAAAGCGATTTCTGTTTTGTTTCCAGAGCTTAAGTTAAAGTGTATCAATTAGACCCTTTTACAGCTGCAAGCGTCAGAAGAAAGCTTTATGCCTATTTTGGCTTTATATTTCACACTGGGGCTAAGATTTCATGGAATGAACACAAACGGGACCACAAACACATCATGTTTATGATCGATGGAATTCATAGAAGACTAAATTATATAAAATAAAGTAAAAGGACAGATTCTATTCAAAGGGGAATTCTAGTGGAATGTAAAATGCGATGGTTGAGATTTTATGGGAAATTATTCAAAACAATGGCGGTAAATGCACCTGTGTAAAACTGAACATGATGGTGGGGTCCTGCAGCTTTAAGAGTCTGCAGCGTGCTAATGGAGACACACATTCACAAGCTGTTGTTCTTAAACAGTCAGCTCCAGTAATGGTTGTTTCATCGCCTGCTGGGAGAGTGCCAGTGCTTAAACAGGACCATTTTCATTTACCACTGTTCAGTATTTTCTTATTGAAGCATCTTGTCGAAATCTGTTACAGATGTGAATGCTCACATTTTAGACCTTCCTCTGACCGTGTATCACAACAAGCATAACCATAAGTACTTTATAATGTCGAGTTAGGTGCAGAGGCCTGCTCCTTTTAAACATAATTGGTGGTAATGGTCCTAACCCTTGTTGCTGTGTTTGGGTCAATTAGACCCCAGGGACACATTAACTTAATAAAATAACAGGGGCTTAAACACAGTAGGCAGCTAAAACCACTACTGACTCAATGCCAATGCTAGATACCTGAACCCCCCTTTCATATCTTTGTCTTGTGCCTGGTCGTGTGTGTATACAGACACCCTCCTCTGGTTGTAATCTGAAATGCGGCTCCCAGGAAAAGGTGTTGGTCATCGCTGAGGACATGCTGGAGGCAGATGTGGTGTACACGTTCCTGCTGACTGTCAGCAAAGCTGGCATGAGCCCAGAGAATACGACCCAGACTGTGAGTACACAGACCAGCCTCTGTAATAGCCAGGGCGGGTGTGGCGGGTCATTTCCGTTGTTCGTTTGTCTTTACGTCAGTGGTGCCAGTGACGCTTTTACTCAAGGAGCATTCCCCATCCATGGCCTTAATTATGTAAGTGAACAGTCCAGACAGCTTGTTTCAACAAGGTCTAATTATTTAATTGAACCCAGGGTTTCTGATTCAAATAGTGCAGTTTTTTATTGTTGAGTGTAAAAAGAAGCAAAGGGTAATAATTGAAGTTCTGCTATGTGAGTAAAGCACATGACACACCTATGGAATTCTGCAATCTCAGAATTCAGTGCCATTTTTTTCTGTCTCTACAATAGCTATAATAGTATATTTTTGAGGTATTAGTCTACTCTTAAACCATTAAATTCTATGGCAAGCCCCAGCCTTAGCAATACACTACGCAATCTGGTTCCTTTTTTCCAAGCCTTCGTCATGGTGCATTTGGTAAACTTCCTGTTCTATACCTTTTTGTATCATCCATTATCTTGAGTAGGAATATTCTTGCATGCGTGACCTCATCTGCAGATAGCTGATACTGTAAAGAAACACTTCCATAAGAGTGCTAGTTACTAAAACAGGGGCTGTTATTAAGTGGGTTTGTTATCGAATAAGCTTTAACTTGTCAGAATTTAGAAAATCACTCGCTTAAGAATGGCATATTTAAACATAACAGATTTGCCCTTGCTGTCTGCTAGGCAGCATACAAATAGTCCTACAGGAACTCTTTGCTGTATTGCACAGACAGTCTTTTAAAATATATTTGTCTGAAAAAGACATGTTCCTCCACTTGAACTCGGTCCATCCATTATAATGCAACAGCTGTCACCATTTCCCTTTTTTTATTGTAATGAGTTCTCTGCAGAAAATGAAATAACCTAAAGCTGTGATGAAAATGTATACTGAATGTAGCCCTTGCCTTTAATGTAAAATAGATGTAAATGTGTTTTTTTAAAAATGCAGACCCAATGAATATATTACTGGACCTACAAAAAGATAAAAGACAACAGAGAACTCTTTAAAAGTGAGAATGAACGTTGGGCCAGCCCTTATACAATGTATTTTCACTGTAATTGTGTAGTTTTACCCCATGTCTTCTCAAGGTTATACTATAAATTCACAATAGATTACAATGGTTAGATGTTTGAGTATTGGAAATGGTACTGGAGCTTATAAAGGCAGTAAAAGGCTACACCCAATCCCCTACCTTTACTCGTTTGATAGCGTTTCCCTGAAGTTTACACAACGTCTGTGATGGAAATTACTTGTTTTTCACAGGTTTTGGTGAAGAATGGCACAGTCCCCATGGTGTCTCTGGAGTGCATCTCATGCAAGGCACAGTCTGTCTATGAAGTGAGCCAAAGCTCTTATGTGTATCTGGCTGGGACCTGTAACAACTGTCAGGATAATAATTCTCACTCCGGGGTAAGAGACTCCTAGGGAAACGGTTCCCTTCTGTGTGCATTGCAAGCTGGGTTATAAAAACAACAGCACCATTTACTGTTTGGCTTATATCCGTTTAACAGGTAAAATTATGTAATTAGCAACTTCAGGGTCTGGATGGAGGTTTAGCTCGTTCAGTTAAACAATTTGGAACAGGGTTGGACCAAGAGTCGAAAAGCCAACTTTGCAAACAAACGCAGGGCTTTTTAAGCTGAAAGCTTTTTCAGGTTTTTACGCGGTCCTTTAAATAACGTTTATGGAATGTATTCAGTTGCAAAGCCCAGTATATTGTCATGCATATGGGGCACAGCAGGAATTGCTGCATTAAAAGATAAGCATATGCAATGATGTTGAAAACAACTGAAGCACAGCACATTGTAGCTGAATTGTTTCTATACTTGCAAAAATACAAAATCTGGGGTCTTATAAGTATTTGAAGCTCTGTTTCATTGCTGTGTGGTGACAGATTTTATACTGACCCTGTTTGTGGTTCATTTCCACAGCGTTGGAGGGCCCAGAACTCAAAGAATGAGTCCTTGGTGTTGGATGTGACCACCACCTCCACTGGCAGCACTGGCATGAACCTGGTGGTGAGACAGGGGATTCTGAAGGATGGAGACGCTTACACCTTCAGTCTGCATGTCACTGATCCTTTCATGGAGAACGAGGGCTTTGCATCCATTGAACTGCGGCCTAACTTGCCCCCTGCTGGCGGCTTCTGTGTGCTTCACCCCAGTGACAGAGCAAACGCATTGACCACTAAAGTGCAGTTCAAGTGTACAGGTAAAGTTTTATAACCTCCATATTGCTTGACGTTTTGAGGAGCTTGTGCCCTCGCTAATAAAGTACAGTGCCAGAAGACTACATTCAAGGGGGGAGAAAAGTCAGAATTTACATTACAGTGTAAAATTAAATATGATTACAGGACTGACCTGCCATTGCAGTTTTTTTCAGACAGCTAGTTATCTTCAATGGACCGTTCATTTAAATGCATTATATTCTTGACAGCCATTGAACAACTTGTGTCAAGTCCTGTTAATGAGGGTCGTGAACAAAAACATGACCTGTAACAAAAACTATTTGAGTTGCAGTAACCGCCTCTATTTTAACTGCAGGGTATAAAGATTCGGAAGACTCTGAGACTCCACTTCTCTATAGCTTGATTGTCACCCGCTGTAACATTGAGCACTGCGAGGACTTCTGTGTGTATAAAGGCACCAATGCCGAGTATTCTGCCTTCCTTCCACTGGGCTTCAGAGCCAGCAGGTTCAGAGTGGACGTGTCCGTGACTGTGCAAGACCAGCAGGGGGCAGCCATCGTAGCTCTCAACCAGTGAGTAGCCAAATTATGGCGTGGGGTTATATTAAAAAAAATTAGATTCAAACTTGAATACCAGTTGGCTAATCCCGGGGTCACATAACCAAAAATAGTCTGTGCTGTTGACCACAAAACTGTAGTTGAGTGGTCAATAGTTCCGTCTTATGCCACCTCACAAACAAAATGGTGGACCAGGCAAAGCATGGAAGATATTAATAAGCGAGTAATACATAACAGTTTTCAGCTTACACTATAAGCCTCAGCTTTAGTCAATAGATGTATACTATAAACCATGCTCAATAAAGGGTTTATGTAAATGTTATTTGAGATGTATGGTTTGTTATTCCATTAATAAAGGATGATTTTGTTTGCTTGACTGACAGATCCATGGTCATACACCTCCCTGATCCACCAGAGCAGTTTCAGAGTCTAACTCACTGGCTGTACAACCAGACTGAAACAGCCCTGGAGGACCTAATTAAGCAGAAAGACCCTCGGCAAGTCCGGGAGTACGCACTGGCCCTCATCACAGTGTTAAACGAGGTAGGAGCACACTCAACACTCAAACTTTCTTTCAAGTATAACTTTTATAATGTCTACCTGCCTAATCTGGTACAGACAAGTTGGCTGCATACCTAAACTCAGCAAGTTGCTGAGTTAAGTTCTGTTGTTTTAAGCAAATAGAATGCTGAACTCAGGGCTGTTGGGTATTTGCAGTTTCTGATTCTTTTCTTTCCTGCTACTGTGTTTGCAGTTTGAGCAAATTGGGCCGCCGTCTTTGGACTCGCAAAGTGAGCAGGATTTCAGAATCCTGATTCGCAGCAAGGTCACCTTGGCTCTGATTTCTCTGGAGGTGAACACGGTGGACGATATCCAGCAAACCTCAGCTGCCTTAGCCCAGTGCACGGTAACAGCACAATATACACACACTTATAAATGGAAAAGTACCTTCAGCCTTACTACCTTGGCATCTCATTGAGATAGTAATGTCTAGCAAAACAGGTTCTTTAGTGTATGGTTTGGGCTAGATATTTGGCAGTGACCCAGGCTGGTGTTAGGGGGACAGATGGAGTCAGTGGAACGTCCTGTCTAATCTGTGCATAAAGACAGCATGCTGCTCTTTTGGAAATAGGGACCACCATGAAATAGACTTCACCATCTAGTACATAATCTTGGACATTTGTTAATGCAGCCAGATCTGATTCAGGTGATGTTTCACTATACCCTGATTGCTCCTTTCTTGCTTTCTAGGCTGTTAGCAGGGAATTCATTTGCAGAGAATGCCAGAGACAAACGTTAACCAAGCTGGAGTCAATGCTGGCGATCCTGCAGAGTGACACGAGACAGGGGACAGTGACGCCCACAAAGCTAGCCGACAACATCCTTAACATTATGGGTTTGTATCGAAAAAGCCTGCAAGCAGCAATCTCACAGAACACACTTTCTACCAGCGAATCCTCAGCAGCTAGGAGGCCATTACAGAGATTTCACAGCACTTATTTGTCAGAGTTTCTCCTACATGTTTTTATATATGCAGAGGTCTGTTAGTTATAAAGAGCTACATTCAAAAACTCCAAAGGTGAACATATTGTGGTTCTTTCTGTATTCAAAATTAATATGATATAGATGTACTCTTGCATCCTGGTACATGAGAAGTAGGCAACCTGGTCTGATTACAGCTAGACCATTGGAGTGAATTTGAACTACAATGCATGATGAACGTACCAGGAAATTTTAAATATCTGCATATTCTAAATTCAAGTATAACATACTAGAAAATCTTCAGTGAAATAAAGTAAGCATGTAGGCAAGATATAATGTAAAACCCCATTAGCACTCCTTTAAGACATATTATACTTCTGGGTTAGTAGCAATGATCTTTTGTTTTTCAGGAGATCTGATTCACCTTGTTAACCAGCCTCCTCCCCAGCCAACAACAGATGACAGCTCTAATGATCAGCACCCCCTGCTGGTGGCCTCCAAGGCTTACAACCTGTCCTCGGAGCTGATGCGAATCCTCATGCATTCCCGCGTCCTAAACGAGGAGCCGCTAGTCTTACACGGGACGGAAATCACAACGCAGGGAAAGCGCGCCCACCCCCTGAACCTGCTGTGCTTTCCCGATGGACCACTGTGCCCTTTCTCGATCCCAAAGGAATTCAACAGCACCTTCCGCGACATGACTGGCATCGTTCAGGTGATGTTTCAGGTCGACTCGAACCCGTTCCCCTTCGGTTACATTGGAAACTACACGGTTTCCACAGAAGTGGCGTCGATGGAGTTTCAGACTGCGAATGGAACCCAGATCCCCATATCGAGCCTTGGAGCCAGTAAGGCCATCACTGTAATGGTTTCCAACAGCACCGGAGTTAAGGAAAACTCATCTTGGACAGAGGTGGTCAGTGAGTGGAGTTCTGTCATTGTGCTGGTGACAACTGGAAATACCAACAAAGCAGTAGGACTGCATATTCAAGTCATGTTTACTGTATTAAACGGTAAGTGTAATTTAGGTATACTGTGGATGTAACAAACATTACAGTGAAGCAGTATGATCCATGTTTGAGCTCCTAGATGTACAGCAGGAGGTCACACTTCACACTCACCGTTGACATTCAATCAGCCCTTGATTTAAAACATGGAAATGCTATGGAAAGGCTGTACTTTTGAAAAAGTGTGGTGAAATCATTATTTCAATGCCTGTTCAATCTCATAAACAAAGTGTACTTGTCACAGTTAAAATTTCTCGAAGTTCCCTATGTTGTATAGATTCCGGTCGATTTCCTACTTTGCTTGACTTAAACCAACCTTACAGTTTAACCCATTAAGTGCCATTGTCCTCATTTAAGGACAGACTGCTTTTTAATTTTTTGGGAGCGTTTTTAACTGGCACCTACCTGTTTTCATTTTCTCATTAACTATATTGCTATGATACATTTTGTTAACCACAAACGTCTAAATGTAATGTATCTAACTGCATAAATACAGCTTTGTGTTCTGATTTTTTTTTTCAAAGAAATGTATTTGGCACTTAATGGGTTAATAAAACAAGGAAGCTGCAGTCGTGTTCCTGCAGCTGAAACTATGTTACAGGAGTCTAAACCAACTGGAATGTGCACAAGGTCTGTCTTCTGATGTAGTATACTGTATTGTATACTGTATAGCACCTAATGTAACTAGTTTATCGAGTCTGCTGCATAAAGGATTTATCGTGGCAGTTAGTACAGTGTCTCGTATGTCATATTCTCTTCAGATGGGGCTGCTGCCAGTGAAGAAGAGCCGTATATCACCGCCTATCTCCACAGTTATCTGAACCCTAATGAATATAACTGCACAGCCCAGAAGAGGATCACCCTGAGCATGGCAAAGGGACCGGATCACAGGCCATACACTTTCTTCATTTCTCCAGAGTGAGTGTCTCTCTGACGAGGACCCTTTTATTAGGACCACTCCACATGTGTAGAGGGCAATGGTGCACAACTCCGAATTCAAATTGAACTGTTTCATTCTTGATAGTTAATACAGCGACAGCCAAAAGTTTAGCATCGCCTAGAATTTTAGGATTGAGACATAATTTAAAAAAAAAAAATTATTTTTTGTCCATTTTTCGTGTGGGAAAACTACAGAGCCGTAGGTAATTCATAAAAAGTTTTGGCCATAGTTGTACATGCAATTATTGTGTCCTGTCTGTAGTCAAAATTCAGGAGGCGGTACAAGCTGTTTTTATTTAAAAACATAACAAGACGAAATCTTACCTGAGCTCACTGTTGTGTCTGCTGCTGGTCGCTTGGTGTGTCAGGATTACAGGGAAGCACTGTGATATTCAGCTGACTGTTCTGTTAATCCGCTGTCAGAATAAGTTGAGGTCTTGTAGCAATTCAACAACAAAGGAAACAAAGATTAATTGCACTGACATTAGAAGAATAATAAAGAATACAACAACCAGTTACAATAATTCACACTTTTATAATCACACCCCCGGGCCAGACTGCTTCATTTCACAAAGTGATAAATGACTGAGAAAAGCAGCATGAACGAGAACAAGACAACGATTTTATCTGGCAGAAGGAACTGATTAAAAATGACAGTGATCTGGTACCTAGAGGATGATTATGTTTAAAGGTTGGAGCAAGTCTGTTCAGGACAACAACAGTAAAAGTCTTTAATCCATATCAAATTTAGAATAAAACCCTGAGACATGAGCCATAAGCCATGAGCCATTGAACCATGTTAGAAAGCCCTGCTGAATGGTTATATATTCCGACTGATCAATTATCTAATTATACTCCCATGGGCAACAGGTCTTCTGATTTATTACCCTGATTTGGAATCCAATAGAAATTCCTCCCTCACTGTCTTTGTTTCTACAGTGTTTTTGACACAACCAAAGACTACTACCTGAATGTTACAAACGGGTGCTGGAGGTCCCCAGTGCAGGTGGAGGTGGGAGTGTACACCTCGCTGTGCCAGTACTTCAACAACCAGGAGATGCGCTGGAAAACTGACGGCATGGTACCCCTGGAGAGCACCACCCCAGACAAGGCAGTGTGTCTGACAGAGCACCTCACTGCCTTCGGAGCCAGTCTCTTTGTACCCCCAGACGCCGTGAGGTTCCTCATTCCTGTGAGTACCTTTGCAGAGAGTTGTAGGAGACTGGTTTAGAAACCACTTTATAATAATGCCCTGTTTTCGAAGGGAAACACTTGTTAAATCTGCCAACAAACCTGGAAACCCTCCTCATGATGTTATTCCTATGCTGTTCCATCGAGAGACTGATGAATTTGGAGCAATCACTTTAAATTGCGCATGAACTCCGTTTTAGACTTTTCTTTTATAGAAGATGCTGGAAACTGACACAGTGGGTACAGCAGGTGAGAGGGCAGTTCAGTTCAGACTTGCTTCTTTGTTATTTGCCTCGATTTCTGTTTAGGCTCCGTCTCCCGGAATGAACTACATCGTTCTGCTGACGTGCGCCGTCTGTTTCGTCACCTACTCAGTCGTGGCTGTCATTGTCCGCAAGTTGGATCTGATTGACATAAACCGCGCTGGAGTGATTCCTTTCTGTGGGAAGGACGGCCTGTATAAGTATGAGATCCAGGTGAAGACTGGCTGGGGACGTGGATCAGGTGAGCAACAGGAAGTAACTGTGTGCACTCTTGCATTCGCCTGTGTATGGTGCCTTGAAGAAAAACACTTTTATGACACAAGCAAACACTAAGTTTATTATTTAAAAAGCTTCTCTTCTGTTTAGTGCCTGGTGCCGAAAAGGACTTGAAGACCTAACATCTGGCTTACAATCTTAATGAG
This sequence comes from Polyodon spathula, assembly GCF_017654505.1. Classification (NCBI taxonomy): domain Eukaryota; kingdom Metazoa; phylum Chordata; class Actinopteri; order Acipenseriformes; family Polyodontidae; genus Polyodon; species Polyodon spathula. The sequence continues at coordinate 14,076,594 of NC_054559.1, forward strand.
TCAGAGGCTCAGGTGTTTTTATAAATCAAGAGGACTATCAGAAGATATGGCAGTACAGAAGTATAGATCAATACCCTAAGATGAATAGGAAGAAATCAATTGTTTCAACAGACGGGTGTTGCTGCAAAATTGTCTTGTTTTGAAAACTTGTTTCCGTAAACAAATGGTAGTGTTTAATGGCACGGAAACCTAAATTAACTTCCCACTAAATGTTCTCATATTAAAGTGCATCTTAGTTTATATTGAAAACCAGAAGTATTTGCAGTAACCAGTTTAACAGCAGATTTATTCAATAGGCCGCACACAAATCCCACCTCAGAACAACAATTTGAAAATGGAGATTGCTCGTCCATTATGCCTTGGTAGTAGTTCACTTATTGGCACAGCATTGTCACAGCTGGAGTTTAATTGGGTAAATGTGGGTATTTTTTGTCATACAGGCACGACAGCTCATGTTGGGATCAGCCTGTATGGAACAGACAGTAAAAGTGGCCACAGACACCTGGATGGGTGGAATGCTTTCCTCAGGAACAGCCTGGATATATTCCACATGTCAACGGACAGCAGTCTGGGTAGCATCTTGAAAATCAGAGTCTGGCATGACAATAAAGGTACAGGGATGGTTTATTTGTTACACTATGAAAGACACTTGGCATGTTAACCCATTTAGGTTCACAAGGAATTGAAGAAAGTTAGGATATTTTTTTATTTGTGCTACACATAAGTCACATGTACCTTTTAAAGGGTTAACAGCCTTGTTTTCAGTGACAGAGAAAGTGAAGGCTAGAACGCCTAGTCCACTGCCAAACACAATGCTGACTGAAAATTAAGCAGTGAGATTAAATTGGACTTGCTCAGTGTGACTCAATGAGCACACTTTCGTTAACTAGTCATTTTTATCACAGCCACAACCATGTATGTATTCTGTCTGTTCTCAAGATGTTCACACATTTGCACACATTCCAAACACTTTGCTACAGTGAGCCGAATGACACTGAGAGGTACTTGTGTACATTGTTATTTCTATATTAATTGTTAATACCAATATACATTTGTGTCTTTAGGACTGAGTCCCTCTTGGTACCTGCAGTACGTCATTGTGAAAGATCTGCAGACCAGCAAGAAGTATTTCTTTCTCATCAATGACTGGCTTTCTGTGGACAATGATGATAATGATGGGATGGTGGAGAAGGAGGTCACAGCTGCAAGTCAGTGTGCTTCTTACTGTCCTTTCCAGTGTTAGAAGACAGGGGGCGCCAATTTAACAAGGCTTTGCACTCCACTGTACACGTTCGCCATTTTTTGTCAGGAAAATAAAACTAAAAATGTTACACAGCTAGAAAGACTTTCGGAAGTGTGTGTGTGCGTGGTTATTGTGTCTAACAAAATGGAGCGCAATTTCAAATGTGATTTATTATTTCTTTTGGTTGATATTAGTATTACTATTTTATGCATCAGATACATTTTCTGTTCATAAATACACCCAACCCCAAGCAGTGTAGCAAGAATTGCGAAAAGAGGAACAATGGGGTAGCAAAGATGTAGTTTAATTCCTGGGATTGTTTGACTATACCTTGGATCAGCTAATGTTAATGCTCTTTTATTGAAAAACAATGCTCTCTTCTTTGCTGCTGTGAGATAAAAAAAAAAAAAACCTGCCTCCTCTAAAGAAGTGAACCTCTGTAATTTCCCCCTCCCCAGCGAACGCTGAGCTCAGGCAAGTCTCCCGGATCTTCGTGGCAGAGCTGGAGAGAGGGCTCTCTGAGAAGCACATCTGGCTGTCACTGTGGGAGCGTCCTGCACGCAGCAGGTTCACTCGAGTGCAGAGAGCCACCTGCTGCACTGTCCTCATCTACCTGTTCATCCTCGCCAACGCAGTGTGGTACGGCCTAGTGGGAGACAAAACCAGGAGGTAACAAGAACAACACCTAGCATACCCTGTGAATAAAAATCCACACGTTCAACAATGAGATGTGCAGACTATCAGTAGTGGAGTTATTTGGAGGTCGGAAACAGCTCCAGAAAAAGCTCTTCTTTTTTGATTGAATGGGTTTATTTTTCTGTATCCTCAGCTATGTCCCCGTCTCTAATCTGATGCCTGTGAACTTGGAGACGGTGGCTGTCGGCATGGTGACGTGCGTCATTGTGTATCCAGTTTATCTGATAGTGCTGACTCTCTTCAGGATGGCGCGCAGCAAGGTAAGGAATCCATTATCTGTAGCATCTAATTTCTTGTGTCCTTAACCATCTAGATTTGTAGGGACCCAGAATGAATGAAAAATGATAACTTAATGGTGAGAAACCATAAATGACAAATTCAAAGAATGGCTTGCAGCCCACTCTGGTAATTTGAAAATGACTGCATTTAGTAAGAGCTGTTTTCTAATCTCAGTGAAAAGCTGTCAGACTTGAGGTATCAGAGAAATGTAGTGACGAGCAGCCTTCGTTTTCTGCAGCTCCACCTCTTGTAAACTTTTTCTTTTATTTTCTGTAACAGTAAGCGTTTCTTCTGTTTCAGGCATCAGTTAAGCCTCCTGTAGCACAGCTTGAGCAGCAGTCATTAGAAATCGATGACTACCTTGACTCCTCAACCATTGGCAACTCCTTTCTAACTTTCAATGGAGTATCAGGGGAGGTAAGGGATTTTCTATTATTACTGTCATGTAATAATTAGTACTGTTCTATTAGTACTGTTATAGTTTTTTTTATTTTGGTTCTCTAAACCCCCCCCCCGAAATTTATTTGTGTATTCTTCTTACTAATCTGCAAAATGTCTTTTTCTTCCTTCCTTTTTTTAAAGACTTATTCTGAAGAGATCAATTCTGATATATCGGTTGCTGCTTCAAAGAGGTAAGGACCTAAGTGAACCTGTGTACCATGTTAAGTAGCTCTGCAGCTAACGCCATAGCTTGTTGGGACATTTATTAATCTCAGTTAGGAGACTGAAGTAATGGGCCAGCACCTAATTCACTAGCACAGGGGGCAGGGTAGTCCCATAACAAGGTTCTTAGTCAGGTTTAGATGTTCGTTTTAATCTTCTTTTTTTTTTATTTATTAATTTTTTTTAAGCACACATAAATTGGTTTATTTTTGCTTTCCCAGCTTGCAGAAATCAAACTCCCAGGAAAGGGTGGTGCCACACTGGCCGGACCTCCTGAACGATCCCTCCATCATAGCCAACAACCTGCCCAAGCTGAAGAGAGGCCAGGGCAGCCGCCACCTCGGAGTGGACATGGCTTTAGTTTCTGAGGAGGAAGATTTCTACATCAACAGGAACAAGTACTTCACTGCCTCAGGTAGGTACAGCTGTACAAAACAGGACTTCACACTGTACAGCATCAAATCCAGTGTACTAGGAATAACATCCAAACAGCTTTTAAATGCAATTAAACTAATGACCACTGTTAGGGTCCCCATGCAAACAGGTTATGACCTTTCCACCACCTTGCTCCAAAGTTCCGTGCTGTATAATACTCAGTGCTGCTTTATCAACAGTTTGTACGATACTGTTCAGCACCTACATCTTATGTAGCAAAATATGGATCGCAGCTGACTTAGACACAGGCAAAAAGTAAATGTGACTGCAGACATATTGTATTGAAAGTAGACTAAACATCTATAACACAATATTGGGTCTGTGAAAGTGCTTTGTATTGAAAGTTTAAGAGTGGAGAGATTTTCTGGACCAAAGGTTGTGATTTGATAGAATGGTAAGCTTCACTGATCCTCGCCATGGATTCAAGGCTTTGCTTCTGTGGGCGAAAGTACTTCTGTTGGAGCTTACAGATTTCATAACATCATAAAATACACATTACCCATCGCTAACTCAGAAAAAATAATACTAGCTCTGTGACCCAAAGTCATTCTGAGAATGTATCTATTAGATTGGTAATAACATTATTCTAGTCATTCAGAGTTTTGACCAAATTCAAATTTTTAACCCAGTGGTGTTAAAAAGAACAGATCATTACAGATTTATATATTTCTGTAATTGAGTGCACTGTGAGTTGCTGTGCTTTAGTTTCATAAAGTGCTGGGAATGAAAGATCAGGAAACATGCAGGACTGAAAATGATGGTTTCCCTTGAGGGGGACTCAGTGGTGTAAAGCTAGAATAAAATACAGTGAAGTGAAATGACAAGTGCGGTGTTGCTCTTTTGACAGATGAGGATCTGATAAAGAAAATTCTCGCCGATGGGCACAGGCAGGCTTCGAGACTCCGAGAGTCTCAGCTCTATCTTTCCCACACAGAGACTGAGCTGGCTGACTTGTAAGTACATTGCAGCAGAAACTTAATTTCAAAGCTTCAAAATTTGCATCATATTGCTATATTTTACACTACTAGCAAGGAATCCTGATATGATATTGTAAAGGGTCAAAGCAATGTGATGCCATTGGTATAAGAAATTGTTATCACTGTGTGACCTGTCCACTTATGGCTACATTGCCATTGAAGATCATTTTAGTAAGGGAGCTCCACTGTCCTGTTTGGTAAAAATCCAAGAGGAACAGGTTTTGAAAGGCACTCTATAGTAAAGCCAAAGAAACAACATCATCAGAATGAAGTGTGCAGGTATTACAGTAAATGACACATTTTTCAAAAAGACAATTCATTACCAGAGTTCTACATTTTGACAGATCCACTATTTTTGGAGACAAGACTGAAGTGATTCTCCTGCAGCAGCTGAATGAGCCTGGACCAACTGGGACTGGAAGGCGAGACCCTCCTCGATCAGCACACATCTCCACTGGGACGACGAGGAGAGACCTTCCCCGATCAGCACACACCTCCAGGACAGGTAACCAACGGGATGAAACAACTGGGCAGTGTAAACAAACAGTGCTATCAACAAGGCCTGTGTGCTGGTAAAGTGCACAGGGGATAAACGAATAAAGCAATCTGTTGATTAAGATCCAGCAGTTTACTTACATCCACAATCTTCCTCAGCTGAAAAACCAACCTCAACCAGGGAGCAAATTGCCTGTTTGTTGAGATTGAAAAGAGAAATCCCTCCCTCCCTCTGTGGTTTCCCATCCTGGATAAAGAATGACGAATTGGAATAGAGAAGAATTTAGTAAATCTATACTGGGGGGAGAATGTGTTTTAGTGTAAAACTGAGCAGAGTTGCAGGTCTCAGCCATGTCTTCGTTTCTTCTCAGCAGTGATGGATGCCTCTGCACCGAGGTTGTTCCCGCACTGGTGCAGCCACGCTGCCCACGTGCTGAGTTTCCTCCTGCTCGCGGGCTCAATCGGCATCTCCGTGTGGATCGGGATGGGGTTCGGCTCCAGCGTGGCCCTCATGTGGCTCCTCTCGGGGATCTTCAGCTTCCTCGCTTCCTTCTTTGTGCTGGAACCCCTCAAGGTAATTCTCCAGCAGCTTGTTATGCAGTAATGAGGTGGCCTTCTGAACTTCAGACTCCCTTTTATTCTCAAATCTCCTCTTCCTTTAAATTTTCTTACAGTGTTGCATCATTCATACTTCAGTGTTCAAAGAGACAACTGCTTGTTATTTATTGTTTATTTGTTATTGCTATTTTTTTAAAATAACTTTTTATTATTTTAACATTTTTATAACACTCAACCATACAATATTCTGAAGCCTACACCTCATTGAAATATCTTACCGCCTGTCTGTTTCCTGATGCAGGTCTTGCTGGAGGCTCTGTACTTTGCCCTGATTGCGAAGCGGATTCTCCCAGAGGAGAGGGACACTCTGGTTGAAAACCCCCAGGTGCAGCACGTTTCAGAGAAGATTCAACGAGTCAGAGCACCACAGGGCTTCGCACTATTCCAGGCTAAGGAGGAGGCTAAGAAAGTCAGAAAGCTGCACAGAATGCTAAAGGTAGATTGTAGATAATGAAGCACCAGGAATGTAAAGCATTGGCAGGATGCGTATATGTGCAATGGGTAATAACCCCTTGCTTTGTTTCAGAGTTTCCTTGTGTACATGTTCTTCCTGCTGGTTGTGCTGATCACCAGCTACGAAGACTCGTTCAGGGACACCAACGCCAGACACCTGCAGAGCCTGGTGCACCAGAGGCTGGACACAACTGAATTCATCAGCATTGAGAAGTAAGATCCTCAACAACAACGCCGTTTCAACCCTGTGGTGTAGCTTTGTGTAGGGATATGCAGCTTATATACATACATTCTTAAAGGCACAGCAGCATGCAGGGCACTCAAGGTTCACATTTGCTGCACTAAAAAACACAAAAATCTCTTTTAAAAGAGACACCGATTGTTTGGTGCTCAATATGACACCATAATTGTCACAAATTTGAATTTCAAAGTGGTTGTTTGAATTATGATTGGTGGGTGTGGTTTGTTTGTTTGTTAAAAAATCTCATGTTTTGCAGGGACGCAGACGAGTTTGGTGGAAATGTGAACACAATGTAACAACCTTGTTTTTGAACGTAAGGTTGTTTTTATATCTTTCAGGCCTGAGGAGTTCTGGATATGGCTATCCCACGTGCTTCTACCTTATCTCTATAGCAACGAAACAATGAGGGAGACCAATAACATTCTCCTGGGGGTTCCCCGGCTTCGCCAGATTCGTATGCAAAATGGTAGGAGTTGTGAAGTCAATATTTACTACCTGCAGTGCTTTTAAGATTTGAACATTTCATTTAGAAATCTAGCTTAAAGGACTTATACTGAGCTTTCTCTTGAAACCCCTTTAGCTCAGGAAGATAATCATTCTTTAGAGGCAAAGGAAAAAAACTACTTGCCAGTATTTGTCTTCTTTTTTGGAAGACCGAGTCAGACATGTCAGTATTTAACAATGCAAGTAAAGATTTTACATAGAGGCACATACATCTTCATCTCGTCATACAATACACTCAGCAGCAAGTATAATCTTATTCAAAATTGGCCGATAGTATTTTAAGGTATTGATTTATTTTTCAGTGGATTAGAAGCTTAGCAGGCAGCGGGAATGATGAAAAAAATGTGTTGCACTTTTTTAGTCTGGATGTGCTCTTTTTGGTACACTGCGTCACGTGCGATGTACATGGCAAGGAGACAGCAGGCCTCAGGCAGATGAATGTTTTTCAAGTACCAGTAGTGAATGTGTCTTATTGTCTGCTTCACCCAGCAGGATGTCCCATATCTAATTACTTGGAGCCCTCACTGGCAGAGAGAGATTGCATCCAGTTTGCTCCAATTGTAGACACGAGGAGCTATGGGCTGGGCTGGGGCAGCCAGAACCTGAATCAGAGCAACACCTGGACATACTTCCCTCCCGATCTCACTGGGTAAGGAGCACAAGTTGCAGTTAAGCCAGTACAGAACAAATCTACAGTACTTTGTGGGGGGGGGGTGAATACATGACAAGACCAAAAAAGAAAGACACAGTTCATCTCAGAAGCTTCCGGGCCAATTAAAAAAATAACCAAAATAAACAGATGTTATTTTATTTATTTTTATTTTTTTAATGTTCATTAAAAAAATGAACATTAATGCAGTATTAAGAAAAAAAAATGCAGTGGATTTGTGAGGTGTATTGCAATCTACAGCATTGTATGCTCGCCCCCAGATATTGCTCTTGATTTTCATTGTGTGTCTACAGGGTTTGGTACTGGGGTAAGCTGTCTATCTATAACAGTGGAGGGTACGTGAAAGAACTGAAGAGAACCATGAACGATTCCAACACCACTCTGCTAGACCTGCAGCGCAATAACTGGCTCGATAGGATGTGAGTACAAAGACACTTCATATACAGCTACGGCCAAAAGTATTTTAAATCTTCCAAGTCTGTCAGTGTCTTACTGCCCCCTAATGGCCTGTCTCCAGGTCTGCAGCTAATAGACAGCCTGACACACTGTGGTCTCCTCAGTGTTTATCAGCGATGTCATGCTGTTGTTTTTGTTTGGCAGGACCAGTGCCGTTTTCGTTGAGTTCACGCTCTACAACACCAACACAGATCTGTATGCTGCGGTCGCGTTACTGGTGGAGTTTGCAGCCCCGAGCAGCGCGTACACCTCTATGCATATCAAAGCTGTACCGTTGCTGCGATTAAGCACAGGGGCTGATCTGCTTCTCGTCATGATGGTAAGGATCTCCTATAAAAGGGAAGAAAGAGAAAGCTATAAAAATGTGTGGTTAATCCCTGCTTTCAGCAAGATGGTCAGTATTGAATCGATCTTGTGTTGCAGGGTTTCCTCGTGATGTTCGTGGTTTACTTTGTGGTTCATGAGACCCTGATCATGAAAAAGGAAAGAAGCTCCTACTTCTCCCAGCCATGGAACCTGGTGCAGTGGAGTGTCATCGTGCTCACTCTTGCTGCAGTGGTGGTTCACCTGAACCGGATCAGCATTGCCGATAAGCAGTGGCACACGTTTCTAAATCATCGGGACGGCTTTACCAATTTCTACCAGATTGCCTTTCTGAGTTACGCATTCACCAATCTGGCAGCTGTGGTTCTCTTTCTGTTAATTTTAAAGGTAAAACTCAAAACAGCTCTGGGCCTCTCCCAAGCAAATTCTAAAACATTTAGGTTTTATTATTCTTACTTAGAAATGTTATATCATTTAAAATACCTTGAAGTGTCCAAAGAAATGAGTATCCTTCCAGCTGTATTGTTGTCTTTGCATACTGTCTTGCTATTGCACCCCTGTAGGCCGCTGTGCAGCTGCGTTTCCTCAGGGACTGGTCAGTGTTTGGGAAGACTCTGTGCCGCTCAGTGAGGGAGCTCCTGGCAGCCGGGGTGGCCCTGACTCTCCTGCTCCTCGCATACTCCCATCTAGGTTATTTGGTAAGTCTCAATAGGTGGGGGCAGCACAGAGCCTCATTACTGCCTTTCCACAGTGGCTCGTTTTCTTACTGTCTTTTTTCAAAACATAGAAGTAAAAAAAAAAATTAAAAAAAAGTGAGATGTTGTTCAAGTCACAAATGGATGACCCTCTCAAAGAGTAATGTAAATGCAGCAGAATTTCTAAATCACAGCTGCGGTGCAAAATGTTAGTGACTTTATGGTCATCCTTTTTATCTAGAGCAAGAGTACAAGACAACAAAGGGGAGAAAGAAAGGGGAGACAGTTCAGCCCACTGTAGCTCGTCCAGTCTCTAATTGTTCACAGAACTACAACCAGACGACTCGAAGAACCCCAGTGAAATCAGCAAACGCGGATCATTTTGAGCCCTGTTTTATTTCGTCTGTCTTTCCAGGTGTTCTCCTCTTCCATGGAAGGGTACAGCAGCTTTGGCTCATCAGTTCTCTCTCTGCTCTCCACACTGCGAGGCCTGGGGTCTTTAAAGGCCTGCCTCCCCGAGCAGCGGTCAGCAGTCTGTTATGTTTTCTACATCAGTTACACCGTCATTGATATGTGGATCATCCTACGAATATTTGCAGTCGTCCTGATCAGGAACTACACTGTGGTGCGCTTTGAAATGTACAGACCTGCCATTGAACCTCAGGACTATGAAATGATGGAGCTGTTTCTCAGGAGATTGAAAATGTGGATGGGAATTAGCAAAACTAAAGAGGTAGCTACCATCGCAGCATTTTAAATAATTCTCCCCATTGCAAAGTTAATTTCCAAACCACTCTTGCTTAGAATATATCTAATTCCGCTATCCCTTTCTATTTGTCTGTTTTCAAATTATTATTTTTTTTCAGTTCCGACACAAAGTCCGGTTTGAGGGAATGGAGCCCTTACCTTCACGTGCCTCCACCGACTCGAAATCTCTGTTCCTGCCGACTCCGGACTCTGCCTCCGACATCTCCTCCAACTCCACCACCTCCAGCCAAGCAGATTCTTTCCACCCAGTCATGTCCAGAGAGCAGGCCGAGGCTGAGGCTGCCCTGCACCGCCTCCTGCCCGTCTTCGAGACCCTGCTCCTGCAGCTCGACCGGGTCAACAAGGTCACAGAGGACGTCTACCAAGCCGAGTGCCGCCTGGAACACATTCAAACGAAGATCAACAAGAAGAAGTATGTTCAGATGACTCAGATCTTACTCAAGTACTGCACGACGAGCAAGAGCAGCTCTGCTGGAAAGAGCAGCTCAAACCACCTGGACCACAAATCAAAACCCAGGAAAGGTAAAGCAAGGCCACTGGATCCAGACTGGACCAAGAGATCAAAAGGAGCTTCTTTGGTTGAGGAGACCACTGTGGGAACACAGATGCCCAATGCACCTTCAAGCTTATTTCGGCATCCAGCGCATACGACCACTGTCCCAGTCAAGAAGAGGAAACCTGCAGCAATGAAAAACAAGGTGCATCCAAACACAGACAGTCATGTATCCAGTCACTTAAAATCGTAGATCTGACCAGATCGCATTCCAGGAGGAGGAGGAACATGTACACCAGAAGTGTGCTCAAGGAGTCAAATGGTGTTTTAAAAAGTCACATGGTGACATGCTGAAACTTAAGCAAGTGGTGCAAGTACAAAACTGAAGGTCATTTCCATGTATCCACCTGGAGTGGAGCGTCCAGCAGGCTGGACAAAGAGAAAAGCAGAATATGAATATAACTCAAGCACATCTTGTTTCGAAACACCTTCAAAATATTTATTGGTTCATAAGTCAAAACGTCCATTCCCCCCCCCCCCCATAAATGGCCAATTAAATGGTTTCTGAGAATTAGCAGTGCTGATCTTCAGAACACAGCCCCTTGTGTCAGACTTATTTTACTGCCGCTAGGTTAGAAGACCATATGGAAGCACTTACTGGGGTGTTCCACATAAAAGGAACCAGCCCCTTGTCCATGAAACAAAGAAATGTTGAAATCGTACAAGTTAACAGACTTGGGTGCAGGTCATCAGCATTATTTAGGTGGCCCAGGAGGTCAGTATGAAATGGACAAAGCATTGCTTATGCTTTAAAAATTGATTTTTGAACTGTTGTTTGTAAAACAAAATCTATGGAGAGGGCTTTATATAGTGTACAGTTTTGCTCGGCAGATAGTGTGAACGGTAATAGCAATTAAAACAACGCATTAGCAGCGTACCAATACATTGGACATTGAATATTGCTATTGTACCTGGTAAGGATGTCTGATATTTTATTCTGGGTTTAACCTTACCTGCATTCATCATTTTGAATGAGATTGCTTTAAAAGCTCTGGTGTAAAATAATTCCAAAGTACTTTTAAAAATATAAAAAGGCTTGCTAAATGGTGTAGTACTTACAGTTGCTAATTAATTTCTATTGCTTTATTAGTAAGCAAAATGGTACAATTGGCAGTAGTTGCTAAGCAATACAGATAATTATATATTATCGATTTTAATTTAAATGTTTTCATATTATATGTTGTACCCAGCACTTTATTTGTAAAATGATGCTGTTGTTAGATGGCATTTTTTTCTTTTTTTTTTTACTTTATGAAAAGAATATGGTTTATGAGATGAATATAGTTGCACTTCAGGAAAACATAGCAGCAAGACACTCAGCTTTGCATGTTTAAGATTTTCTTTAGCATATCAGCTCACTGCACATTGACTCAGGGACCCCAGAGCAGGATGTATTTAAAATTTGCAAAAATCAGGTGCGCTACAAAAGATCATTGTTATATGGTGACCTGTCTAAACCAAACAGGATTCATTTTACAGGGCATTGTTAGGAGGAAGAGACTTTTTTTAAACTTGTGTAGTTCTAAAATCCATTTCCCTACTACTAGCAGAGAGGTTTTAAATTATTGAACCAACTCCCCAAAAAACAAAACGGGACCACGAGGTTTGATAAAAAAAAACGTGTGTGTGTTAAGGATGCCGAATGGCAGAGATTATATATATATATATATATATATATATATATATATATATATATATATATATATATATATATATATATATATATATATATATATATACACACACACACACACACACACACACACACACATATTTGTAACAATGAACAACTTGGCTATTCTATTTTCGGTATGTACAGTTTCTGGCCTGAAGCAGTTAAACAATCATTGTTTTTAAAAGTTAAAATATTCTAGTTAATGTAAATATGTGTGTAATTGTAAGTCCCGATGTAAGTATATTATTATTTGTACCTTGTTGGCTATATTGTCACAGCACTGAGTATGATTGAAACAGTTTCAAACTTGTATATAGCAAATAAAATGGGGGGAAAAAAGTATTAAATATATCTTTTAAAAAGGATTACAACGGTGTTCAATACACCTCAGCATGCCACATGAAATACTTGATCTCCAATGATCATAGATCTACACTTGGCTCCAAATTCAAAACAGTCCACTATCCACAATTAACTTGAAAGGAATGGTTGTTTCTTATTTGAATACAAATAAATGTGTTTTTAAAGTGCCAAATTATTACTCTAAATGTAAAGAACCTTTGTATGCTAATAATTTACACTTGTCCTAAAAAGTTACGTTTGTCTATCCTTTTGGTTTTGAGCTTGGTGCTTTTTATATTCAAATATATACATTAAAACAACCAGCAGTTACTGTTACCTATAGTATTATTGCAGCCTACAGCTCTGTTAAATACAGTAGTGGGTTAATATACAACAAGAAAACAGTATTATAAAAAGGTCAGGAAGTGTTTTTGATGTGAATTATTATTGAGAACTGCTTGACACAGTTATGCTTTGTTTATAATAATCCTAGCTATTTCAATATTTCTTACACTGCAAATCGCAAGCTTTAAAACAAACAGCACAAGGGAAAGAGCATGACCGTGATACACGAGAGGTGTAACTTTATGGTCATGGATCTCTTGGGGGGCGGGGGTGTGTACACGGGCGAGCGAGCAACATACACTACTTATAATCCAGTAGTAACATACACTACTATCCAGATTCGACAGGCTTTGTATTTTACTTCATTATTGCACCTATTAAGATGCTGAACATTGTCTTATTGTGTTAGGTTTGCTTTCTCTGCACCTTTCCACCTCAAGCAGTTTTGAGCACAGTTACAAAAACATATATTTATGGAATCAATGATAACCTGAGAAGGGCTTTAAGAAGATGCTGTTCTGAACTGATTTCCTCATGTAGCATTTCTAATGCTCTTTTCCTGACAAAATCAAATAAAAGATTTGATGGCTAAGTTTTAGGTTGATTCCCGTTTCATTATTTAAGACAACAAAACGCCAGGTGTGTGTAGAGGACTGGCATTGAATACATTTTATGTACATATACATTAAATATGTTTCTGCCTCTCTCCTGCTTAAAACATTTATAGTCCTAATAAAATAAACCAGATTTGATTACATTTCTAATTACAAAAGATCTTGACTAAAGCAAATGCAGTTGGAGATTTAATTTCCTTCTGTATTGAGCAGCCATGTCCCAGTTAAATCATCAGATGTAGTACATGTCTCGCGTATCACAAGGAGGACCTGGTCCAACCTGTCAGTGAATTTTAAACCTGTTTCGTGCCAAAATAAGAATGTTAGCATAATTTTGATTTGTGCGACACCTATGCCCCTTGTACCTTAAAAGGATTAGGAGGAATGCACTGTACCTTACTAAGCTGTGTTTGTTCCACATCTTTATCTTGAAAGCAGCAGGATTTTACAATACTGTTTTAGTTTCCAGAACAACATGAAGGCCTCCATTTCTCTTCCCCTTGGCCACAGATAGGCAGGATATGATGACACTCCCAGAGATGAATCCAATTCTTGTAAAACTGGGAAAGACACAAAGATTTTGCAAAACAAGATGAATAAAGGTGTCTGAGGTTGACATTATTCCTTAAATTTTGGACTAGGAAGTTTCAAAGCAGGCACAGCAAGCGTCTTAACTTTGCTCGTTAAAATGGCAGAAATTACATATTTAACCATTATTAACAACTCCGTAACTAGTTAGAATAAAACCAGAGTATAATTGGTCCAGGACCAGCCGAGCAATGGTGTGGAGTACAGTCACACAAATCAAACAGTTATTAAAAAGTACTTCTTTAAATAGCTGTTAAAGTGAGGTTGTCCCAGGGCTAAGAAATTGCCAAGGTGACGCCCCCCACCCCCCATATGGAACAAGGGGTCAAGATGAGTGGAAACACTAGTAGAAGATATTTGAAAGTTTGTGGAGGAAGTATAGAGTTCCACTTTAACCACTGGCAAGATGTAAATAATCATTGTGTCAAAATAAATAAATACATAAATAAATCTACTGCAAGGTCACTGGGCTTAGCAGGTCAGCAAACTAGCACAAAGAAATTACACCTAAAAAAAACAACAACAACGTGTATAGAAAAGCAGCTTTTGAATTACCTTGACGAGGTTCCCCCCGGGTTCCAGTCTCTCGATATGCAAGTAAATAACAGGAACGAAGCTGAAAAACTAGGAACTTGCGCACAGCACAGGTATGCATTATGCAAAGAATACTAGAAAAGGTCTAGATAGAAGCATACAGCCGGAAGGCAGATCAGTTTGAAGGTCAGCTTGTAGCCTACTTGAACACGCACACATAAATAATATATATATATATATATATTTTTTTTTATTTAAGAAGTTAGTTACCCAGTTGTTAGTGTAGTCACGAGTACTAACTTCTGACTAGAGGTCTGTCCACACGGGGTCTTTAATGTAAGATTACTTTTTATTTTTACAATTCATGCGGTATAACAGGAGGGGGGCAAAACAGAACAACCACCAGTCACTGGAGACATGCAGTAGAACACAAACTTTTATTTATTTCTTCCATTTACAATTGTACAAGTATTTACCATTTCCTCCTGGTATACCGAGGACTCTTCCAATAGAAGTCATAACCAGTCATCTCTCTTCCTTTTTTTTTTTGTACTTTAACTAAATTGGTTATTTCTAATGTTAATTCACACCAGGCCGGTGTGTTTTTCTACAGAAGTTACAAATGGACAGCAAAAAAGCAACTTTGAATTATATACGATGTCTCAAATAGATTAGGAAGTCAATGATTTAACACTGCATGTTTGACTCGTGCCATGCAACAGATGTTGTGAGGCCACCCTTCTACTATCTACCTTACACCATGAACAGACAATGCACAGGAGCTGGACAATAAATTAGAAACACTTGCCATAACAGGTATCTTACACAGTGATGGACAATCAAGCACCTGCCAACCGAGCATCATATAGGTAGCCCTCTATTAAAGTTAATCAGATCTGTAAAAAGGAGGAAAGGAAGCTCTATTACAGAATACACACCATTTGCAGAGACAACTGTGACAGGAAAGTCCATTCATTTACTGAACACAAACCTGCATTTCTGATAATACTGCAAGGACTGATTCATCTTAGTAGCCAAGTAGCCCCCAAAAGTTTATTTATTCTGATCAAAACCTGTACTATTAGGGCTTTTCACAGTTAAAATTCTCAGCCGTTTTGTATCACAGTACAAAACTGACTTTAAATTAGTCTAATTGGAACCAGGCTAGTTCGAATATCCCAGCATTTTTCTAGATAAACCCAGGATGATACATCTTCCACATTGCAGTATATTTTACTTTACAAAGCAGCACCACATGTTATCTTCTTTCTTTGATATATATATATATTAATTTCCAAAATGCTAAACGGTTTTTAAAGAGTGGTTAAAAAAACCATCACCATTTAAAACACACACATAGTATAGAAGACTGTGTGCCAATTTGTTAAATCTCCAGATATATTTCTTTTAACAATCTGCTAGAATACCGCTTACAAAATCTCCCAGAAATTAATGGAACTACAAATTCTTCTGAATAGTTCATTAGAGAAGCTACAGGTACAATGCAAAACTATCTGTAAAATCACCAAAACTAGTAGGCATCAACCACATTTCTCATAGCATTTTCAAGCAATAAAAAGCAAGACCTTGGCACGGCCATTGAAGAAACACTTTGTGGCTGAAGATCACTGTGTAAATATAAAATACTGACCTAATTATGGTCTATTTCAAATAGGACTTTGACAAAAACAAAAGTTGTTGTATTTAATCTCAACAGCTGCTGGACAGTTTCTGTAAGGTTGTGAGTACATGGGAAGAAATCTTCATATTCATATTAAAAATAGCAAGCAAAATCCAGGAAACAACCACATTAATAATAAAAAAAAAAAAGTGATATGCTAATTCTCAAGATTGCTTAGTTTTAGTTTAGTCGATTTGTTCGTTGTAAATTCTATTACAGAAAGAAAAAAAGAAAGTGAATATACATATTGTATTTTTGAAAATGCTGACTGCGATACAGCGAACAAGTAAGATTGCTATGCTCAGGCACTTCACACAAAGTCAGTGAAGTCATCCACCGTGGAGACCAGGCGCTTCCGTTGCCCTGGCTCCGGTCCCGAGGCCCCTGCCTGCTGGTGGGCGCTTTTGTTCTGCATCGAGGTGTGGGCCTGGTTGAGGGAGATCCCGGAGGTGTGGCGCGATTGCTTCTCCTGTTGGGCCTAAACAAACAAAGAACAGCATTAGGTAGACGCGGCGACTTGAAATGCGAGCTCGTACAGAACACCTGGCAATCCAACAGTTCTACACAACCCTGTAACTTCACACCCGTGCCTAATTTTAACGTGTTAGAAATAGTCAAGGAGACAAAGCTCGTCTGCAAATGCCTTAAAAATACTCAAGGCGGCAAAACAGTTGTCTTGAAACGTGTTGTAAAATCACACAACTAAGAGAGACAACGCTGGCTCACTTAGGTGTGGGTCATGTTCGTACTTTTCATGAACACGCAGCACATATCCTTACCCGTGTACGCAGCTTCTTGATGTGTCGCAGTCTTGCGAGCCACTTTGAAGCATAGGCATCGCTTGGGTTTGATTTGTACTGGTGAACCAGGGAAGCCATCTGATAAAAAAAAAAATTAAAAAATATGGAATGCTCATGTTCTGTAGTAATGATGATAAATAAAATACAACCCAGCACACTGTTTGACAGTCCAGCAATATTTTAAAATTCAGGATCTAGATTTGGAGCTATTGCACTACCTGTGTATTTTAGCTTGTCAGGTCTCTCTTTTCTCTCCAGTTCACCGAGAAGAGAGGATGACACAACTTGAGCTAGTCACGGAATGTGACTTGAGCATTACCAGAAGGGTAAAAATGCATCTTTAAGAATGAAGCTGCTGTGCAAGAATGAGGATATGGGTCTACTGGTTACACAGAAAGCAGTATAGTTACAATAAAATAAACCAAATCTAAAACAAAACCACTTATGCATTTGGTACTGAAGAGTTTGGTTAATGATGTACAATCCAGATAGAATTCCCCACACTGTGCTTGTGACTTGGCTGAAAGAACTTGTCATACTCACATTAGCATGCAGGGCCATCTGTCGTACCAGCAGAGCCAAGTTTTTGTCCGACACAATCTTAGCCACACTTGTGTCAACAAGTCCTTCTAAATCTGGAAAAGAAATTAATTCATCAAGTGAGCCAGCGTTTTAAGCATGTGAACAAACAGCATGCTTCCCCCCCCCCCCCCCCCCACTCCTTAAGATTTCATGTTACACTGACGAAAGCATAGAAAGTTAACTCGGTAGCAAATCCAATTTAAATGAAAATGCCTCAAGACTACAAAACACTACAATGTTGTAAGACATAGTAGTACTTGCCTTAATTTCAGTCACACCTGAACTTTATTTTATTTTATTTATTTATTAAAGCCAAAAAAAGTTATCTTTTTACCTTTACGGCACTGAAGAGTAACGAGATTGCTCTCATGATCCAAAGGCTTGATTATAACTTCAACAAAGTTAAACTGACCCTGTGTGATGAAAATGAAAATATATGAACATTAACATTTAAATACCAGGAGAGTAACAAGTTTTCCTGAGGTTGCTGACATCTATAATACATCGATTTGAATGTACAGCTATGGTGAAAAATTTTGCATCACCTAGGATTTTAGGTTTGAGACAATAAAATATATTTAAAAAAACAAACACTACATATATCAACATAATTTGGATCTTTTATTTATCTAAAGAAACTACAAAAAAATATTGCAAAAGGTCTACCGGAAGCCATAATAGTAGTACAATATTTCATGTTAGATTGATGTCACATTTTTCAATGTGTCAAATTTTTGGTTAAGCATATGGAAAACTACAAAGTGGTACGGAATTCAGTATTTTAACGTAACATTATTCAGCAGGTTACATTCGACTTTATGAAGCAAAATTAGTCACTTCTGTAGGGGGATGCAAAACCATTAGCCACAGCTCTGCTGTAGAATCGTTGCTGCGTCATCTCTCCATCTCTGATGACCAGTTACCTATACACAATCTTACACAAATGGACAAAAACAAATATCTTATCCAAAAAAATAAATAAATAAATAACCAAGCATACCTTTATTGTCCCGAGTTTGTATTCCTCTCCTGCGTCATTGTAAACAACGATGACAAAATCATTCCCGATGTGCCTCTTCTTGTTGCAGCAGCCCTTATCTGATTCCCGGTTAGGCATCAGCGTGGCGATGTGAAATATGGCTTTAAAACAAAAATAAAAATTAATGGTAATGACAATACCAGTATCGTTTTCCACCAGCATGACAAGATAGCTGCAGCATGATTTGTGCACACAAGGACAACAACAAAAAAGGACACAAAACCCAACATTGCATGAGATCTCTGAGCATTTATCAAATGCCGTGTTTCTACTTTCTGGGATTGCACAAGTGTATCTGACAGTTGACTAAGCTAAGGTATTTTATTCACAATGCCCAATTGTGAAATTGAGAAAGCAAGATTAGAAGCTGCTTTTAGTCAGCTTCTGAGCCCTCTATAAAAACAATAGTTTGATTCACTGCTTGCTCCAAGGCATACAAACACACATGACTATCCATTAGTGTTTTGCAGCAATGTTAATCTTTTTCTTACTCTTTGATTTAAGGCTGTTCAAAAAGTTTAGAACCTCACGAATAACCGTTGTCATCTCGTATGCTATATGCAATATCTGAACATAAAATCTTTTATGTTCCAAATATTCAAAAAGTATATTTATCTATCCATATTGTTCAATAGAACTTTCAGAATATTGCTAGTAAGACTACAGATTGTAACCTTAGTTGAGACCAATCCATTTTAAAATGTGGCCAAAGAGATTCCACAACTTGGAAGAAAAGTTTCATCAGAATGCAAATCATATCCTTAAAATCTCCTGTTCCTGCAAACAATGTTGGGTGAACTGTATGGGATAAACGAGGGGCATCCTGGAAAAACCAGATCATTAACAATGACATCTTTAGAAAGCTCTGCTTGCATCCTGTTACTAAGCCATACCTTGCATGATGTCATCGTGCCAGCAGTAGGTGAACTCCCCATCGTCACCATACTGGTCCAGACCGCCGAGGAATATCTGATCAGGGTCACAGTCTTTTAGATGGATCAACTTGCCAAGCTGGGTCAAAAACTGGGCATACCTGTAGGACCCATACTCATTTGATAGGATGGCAACTTCACTGTTGATCTGCAATGTAAAAGAAGAACAAAAAAACAGTTTTACTTCATGTGGTTTGCAATAAAATGCTATAGAATGGGACTAAATTTACTATGCAAGTTTCAGGGCATCAAATGTGGGCTCTTTGGCACCTTATTAGTGGAGATGCTCCATGGGATTCATGATATTAATATGGCATGCTTTAGAAAGGGGCTGCCAAACTTCCTGACCCTACAAGCCGCACACCAACATTTTCATATGGCCGAGAGCCATGCTATAAACACTGAATGTTTGCTAGCAAGACATTTTAAATACTAGCATTGTATGAAGCATTTATTTAATTCTCTCGAACATTATAACAATCTTGCATTTACTCAGTGCAGTAGTTTTTATCTCTTGATGGCACAAAATATACAAGAATACTGCAGAGCCTTACATTTCTGTGTAATTTTTACTGTACTGTAGATCTACAGTGTATTAAATATTAAATGTAACACACTGGTGTTTTTCCATTATTTCTGCTTATACTATGTACCATGGACTTTAAATAAAATATATTCAGTTATGAAGCAAAATATTAACTGCCACGAGTTCACCAAAAACACCAGACACACATTTTTGTAAGGATTCTTTTTTGACAAGCTCTTCCCATGACTGCTGCGTGTTAAATTCTTCTGAGAGCTTTGTGGATGACAAATGCACTGTATTTTATTTTGAAAAGGATTACAGTACCTGGTCATGACGAGACGCAAGATATAAATATAATATTAATTTAAGGCCTGCAATATAACACGTGAAACATGCATTCTCTAGATGAGCACCAACACTCCCATTTTATAAAAAGATCCATTCACCGGAATAAGGACGTCTGGCACAAGCAATAGTGCATGCCCCGGGCTCTTCGTTTTCAGTTTTTATTTTTGATCATGCGAGGTCCCTTTTTATTAATTTTTTTTAGCCAACTGCGTTCAATTAAACTCTTGGAAAAGTTCATTGAGACTTACTCTGTTTAATTAATAATGTTTAAAACAAAAAAAAAAAAAAAAAAAAAAAAAAAGCAGCTCCTTATTTGTAATTCAAACCAAATGCAAACAGTGAGTGAAGTTAAACTGATTGAATTTAATCATAATTAAGAGGAAACTACTATTTACAAAACAGGTTGCAACAAGTCATTAAGATTTTAAATCCAGGAAAAGCAAATTTAACTGAACTCGCTTTTTGTGTTCAATTTGAATTAAATAAGGAGCCGCATTTATTTCTTTTGTTTAACACGGTCAAGGAATCATGGTCTCATTCAAGTTACAGTAAAAAAAAAAAATTTAAAAAGTAATTGGAGTCCGCTCAATAACTTTAAAAGGGATATCACGTGACCAAGAATAAAAACGGAAGAGCCCTATCCATGCCATACAAAACTCGCCTGAGTCATCACATCAGCTGCTTTACTGAATGCCAACAGTAGCATCTGCTGACTGAGGCGTGCTTTTAAACAAGTCTGATCCAGGAGGATATTCAGATGAAAATGTGTTGCGATTTGTTTCATAATGACATCTGTGGTTGCTCGCCTGGTAGACGACAGTGTGGAAGCGATTTGTTGCAGATGAGACAGAGGTTAACCACCATTTTCAGTGAAAGCAAACTCTCTGATTCTGGCTTAAGCCTCATACTTTCGTTTATTACTCGTGGGTGGTTTGCTCGATGCCACTGTCAAAATGAACAAGCACAATTCAAAATTATGAAATTCACGTTTTAACTGCAAATCCAGCTTTCACTCGAGGTGATGGAAATATGCATGCGCCAGCGCACGGTGTCAAAGGTCATCAAGTGATGAAATGTCCTTGCAGTGAACAAGCAGGCTCAAAAGAAACTGAAGAGAGAAGGGGAGTGAAGAAAGAATAATAAACACAAATGACGACAGAGAACACAACATAAACTTGTGTTTATTTTTACTTTCTCTCTTCTTTTCATTTATTACTCTTTCTTCATGTCACTCAACATTTCAACGGGAGTCACAGTTTGGCCACCTCTGGGCTATATGGTTAAGACTGGCATTTTAACATCCCAAACAAAATAGCTGCATCTAAAAAAAAAAAAAAAAAAAAAAAAAAGCAGCTAGTACAGAAACTGACCTGCCCTTCTCCAACATACACAACTCCAATCTTGTGGGTGTCATAAGGAGGCATTTGATCCAGCACTTTAACAGTTCTGTCCATTAGCTAAAGAAAAGAAAAAAACACATATGAATAAAATTGCAAAGTGCTCAAGTTAACATCTACATTGAACAATTAATTGAAATACATTAAGAATTCTGTCAAGTATTAATATTACCATTACGAAAACCACACTAAAGTCAACAGGTTCACCTACAAATAAAATGCTTTTGAAGAAAATGTTTAACATTCAATTTTTACAGTGAGACCTTGATGTGTCCAGTCACTAACTATGCAACTACAGAATTATTTCTCAAAAACACTTGTTGCTCTTGTTTTAAATCTACATGAAGTCCAGAACTCGTCTCACCTGTGACTTGGGCAGCAGTAAGGGCTTGTTGGATTCGTTTCCAAAGAAAGGAGAATGGTAGAGCTGAAGAAAAACAAAGCTGGAAAGAAGAGTTCAGCAGTTAAACTGAAAAAAAGTGCACTTAACTTAATACTAAAGGAAAACTAAGCAGAGTCACAAGTCAGCAGGTTTGTGTAATTCCTACTTCCTTTCGTCCTGGTAAACCCCATTTATCCTGACACTGCACACAACAGATTCACTTCCTGTGCAAACGGTATTAGGGCCTCCTGACACTCAGTCACTTTCTCTGTTGCACGGGAATTAGATCCGGAGTGTGCAGTAACTACATCAGAGTGAAACTGAAAACCTCAGGAGGAAGAATGCCAAGTACAAAAATCCACTTATAAATCAAGAGAGAACAAATTAGGTACAGCTTGATTCATTCCTGGCAGACATATTCAAAATCTACTGGAATTTCAAAACAGCTTTAAATTCTAAAATCCGTTTGAGGCAATTTTACAAAAGCACAAAACATTTATTATTATAGCTCGAAATCGCACCTGGGTGTTTATTTTCTCAATCTGCTCTTTACCTGGGCGGTTATTAGGATAACAGTGTCTATTTATATATATATATAAAAAAATGAAGCCATATACTTGGGCTCCACTGTACGGCACACTGCCTCTTGCATCGTACCTCGGACTGATACCGGACATCTTCTCAGAGTTGGAAGCAGCTCCTCTGTTGTAGGAATCCTGATTTATCTTCCTCTCCCGGCGCGACGGGGCAGACCCCGAGATTGTGTGTCCGCGGGGTCTGTGGCCGCTTGGGGAGACAGGAGCAGGCTGCGGGGCTGGAAACTCCAACCTGCCGGGGCCTTGCCCAGAACCTTCGGTACCAGCACCCGCACTAGAGCTTTCCTCTGCACCAGAGCTTTCCCCCGCACCAACACCTGCCCCAGCACCCCCCCTCCTCCTCCTCCTCCTCCTCCTCCTGCTGCTGCTGCTGTTGCTGCTGCTTCCAACTGGCTAGTCACGTCAGTGGGCCCTGGCTCTGCTTCAATGCCTGTCTTCGCTTCAGTGTTGAGCTTCCCTGCAGGGATTTCTTCCTTGTTCAGAGTATCTTTGAAGGCCTCCTGCAGAGCCTGAAGCTCTGGGGACGAGCTGGATTTATTGAGGGTCTGGGAATGCTGGAAAGAAAGATCCTCCTCCTCCTCCTCCTTCATGGGGCCTCCGGCAGTATGAAAGATTCCTCTCTCAATAGGGATGGCACCCACTCCGACATCTTCCAGAGGAGTGCTTTTATCTTCTTCCTGGCTCGAGCTAGATGAAGACTACAGAAATTCAAACTGTTAATTAAAAGGGACACTTGATATCTTCAACATTTTCGTAACACTTAGTTTGTTAACCGTTTGATATTGTATCATGCGTATCAGGCAGTGCTGTCTTGGCTTTGCCATGCTTACATACTATTGCAGCAAAACTTGATTCTGAAAGACTCCAAGGTTAACTGCAGCTAAGTGGTAGAGGCGTGTTCATAGGAAAAGCATGGTGCACTCTTTCTGAATATGGGCGGAAGACTCCCTTACCCTGCTGTAGGCTTCCTGTGGTTTGCTGAATTTGTCTCCCATGAAAATTGGCTCTGATGGCATTGCTTCAAACTCCTCGCTGTCCTGGGAACCCGTTGGTGAAACTCTCTCCTTCGGCTGAGTGCCCAGCCTGCTCCCTTCCTCCAGAACCACCACTGAATCTACCAAAAACACACATCATAATGGGAGAACAGGCCATCCACAGCCTCCTACTACAACCAAAAAGCTGTTTCTTTGATTACTTATATAAGAGAACAGAGATGGGTGTTAATCAGTGGTCAGATAAATCTTGCCTTGAAATGAGAACCTGCGAATGGTTAGAACTGAAGCTGAAGTTAAATTGACCGTCTGTGTTCACTGACAAATGGACTAAGCTAACCCTCACCTACCAGTAGTCAAGCAAGCTGCGATGAGGCAGTACCAGTTAGAATGTAAGTGAGTTTGCAGGGTTTGAAAAAGCTGGTTAACTATGGCAGTGTCAGAAATAGGCAGCATATATAGCCATATATCAAAAGGCTGCTGTAAACTAACATCCTTTGTTTTTTAAAAGGAGAGCTACAAATACTGGATCAAACCACTTACTCAGGTAAACGTGACTTCAAGAAACCTTTTAGATTTTGCTTAGCTCTTACTAGACAAAAAGTGCCAAACTACACTGGATTCAACCAAGTACGATTTCAATAAATTATTTTGTGACAAAAAGTAAGAATTTCTGTTCAAATACTTTAATTCCCCAACCCCTGGTCTCTCTGTTCTCTTATTGCATCTGAAGAAAAACAAGATTAGAGTTTATTCCAACATTAGTGAAGTTGATTCCTTTCAAAAAGACACACAGGCCTCCACACAGGAAATCAATGGAATCACAGAAGCAAAGATTGTAGAACTGATTCGAAACAAGCAATTAACATTAGCTGCATGTTCCTTCTATCTCTCTATATATTACATATGTAGATATATAAAAAAATATTAAATATGTAAAAAAACATGCTGACCAGGGGATAATGTCTAAGTCAAAAACTGTCCATTTGCAAATGTGCCTTAAAAATGAGTTTGTGTCAATTTAAATAGACAAGTACATTGAAAGAATATCATTTTAAACAATGTTAGTGTAGAGTTAGCTGACAAGCACAGAAGTGATTATTATTACCGAGAGTGAAAACTCCAAAATAATTCATATTGGGAGCCTGTTGAGACGACTCACAAGATTACAGCAACTGGCAAAGCATGGGGCAATCTAGAACTTTTAACTCATTAGAAATCTGTTATTTTTTCTCCAGTATTTTAAACTGCTTAAAAACACTGTTTCATAAGGAAGAATTTAAGACTAGCACATTGAATAGCAGCATGTTTAATCCATATAATTTTTCCTTTACACAATACAGTCTTTACTTGGTGCTGGCAACCGGGCCATTCCAAGAAGCCAGCCATTAATGATCCAGTCTGTAGTGGTAAGTCGGGACACAAGCTTGCCATTCCTAAGAAGAATAGATCAGGCACCTGCAAAATCAGTTTTGGACTTGGGCTGTTCTCATGCTGTTTAGGATCCCATACAGTACATTGGAGTTAATGATATCAAGGGGCACAATCTGGAAACATGGGTTAAGGTAATGAAGGATGCAGAGGTGCCATGAATCATGGACATTTATTTTCTTTCTTCTCTCTATGCTAGTGATACTTCTTGTGAATGCATATACCTGCCCAGGATATACTCCTGTGCAACCTCCCCTGAGCACTGGACTGGTGGACAGGAGAGAAAGATGCCACTGCAAAGGGAAACCAAGTAAACAAAACAAAGCAAAAAGGGTAGAAAAACTTAACACAAAAGAACATAAAAATACATCAATTCTGGGCTAAAAAACAATTGGAGCAGGAGCCAACAGAAAAAAAACACACACTATATATATATATATGAAAAAAAAAAAAAACACAAAAGACCATTAACATCTTGTTTTCCTCCAACAAAATTGGGCACAGAAATAGTAAAAGTTAATCTTGCTGGAATATAAAACCCTGGTCAATAGGTGAAATCCAACACAATGGGGACACTGTTTGTAAATGATTTAGCACGTATTACTTTAATAGTATTCTTTTGTAAGCAATGGCCTTGTTACTTCACGTTACCAATGCCTGTTTGTTTTGTTTTAAAAAGGTGTATTATATTCTGTAGCAACAGCCAGGGCAGATTTTGAATTTTCTGAAGATTTCTTCAGGTAGCTAGGAGGCACAGCGCAAACAAAAGTAAAACAGAATTGTATTAGTCTTAGATACTGTAAAACAGCAGCCCCATTTAAATCCAGTGTGTCGGGAGAGAAAGGACATTTTGCCATGAATCAAACCACTTGAATGCAACACACAACGTTGTACACAATCCACCTTTTCTTTTAGAGATTGTAGCTTTCTGCATATTACGGTTTTTGTTTTGTTTAGCCAGTATACAGTCATTAAAACAATTAGAGATATTTTGTATCATTCATTTATCTTGCAACTGCCAGTTCTTTAAAACATCAATGCAGACTTTCAATTTAAGCAAGCTTTATAAATGCGACGGAAACTTATACTGTACACCTGCCTCAAACACCTTTCATGCTACAAGATGCAATACTATTACTTTTTAAAATTGTGTGAAAACAACTGGATGCAGGTGAAAATCTGGTAGAAGTAATGCCATGTGAATTCAGGACAGCACTGAAGTCATCCCAGTCTGAAACACCTGTAAAATCCTTTTTTTTTTTTTAAATTAAAAATGTTCTACTATTATGAGATTAAACGCACTGCAGAGATACAACAAATAAGCAATGCATGTCAGGCTGCACTTCAGGCCAGAGCTACAAAGTCTCAGATCAGGTGGTCCATGATAAGTCAGCAGGGTCTAACTACACCTGGGTGTCTCACCTGTGTTTGAACGCTGCAGTGCACACGGCTTCTGTGCCACGTAGGCCTGGCTTGAACCCGGCTCCGAGTTTGATTTAAAGACTCCAGATGCTCCGGGCTCCTTGATTCTTTCCATAGCCATCAGGATATTGGAGAGATCCTGCAGGGGCATGCTCCCGATCTCTGAAGAAAAAGGGCTAGGAGGGTTCTCCAGGCACATTAACCAACTTGTGTTACCTGTTAGTGTGGAGAAGGGGAGGGGTGCCATGGTTTTTAATGAAATGTTCAGTATGAAAATCTTTTGTAACCACTTGAAAAAGAGAAAATACGCTTAATCATCTGTGCAAGGCGTCACAACCATTCCAACCTCACAAAGTAGCTATCAAGATCTTTTTCTTCTCTGAATATCCATCTCCTTACCTGAAGGTCTGCGGATGAAGATCTCTGCCCAGCCCTGGGTGAGCAGGGGTGCGTACTCCGCCAAGCTCGGCTTCTCCTTTTGGGGAGAGTGCTGTGTTCCCGGGGGTTCCAGTTTGAAGCTTGCCGAGTTCTCCAAAACCTGAACAGACTGGGAAGGAGGGTCGTAGAATTCACTATCAGAGGGGGAGACCAGCGGACTCAAACTCTGCGCAGTGCCAGCACGAAGGGCATGCCCACCTGAAAACCACAGTGGGGGACAGACAGAGTAAAGTTAATGTTTGGGGTAAAAGTGGTCCTGTTACAGTAAAATGCTAAAATATTTCACTACATATTACACACAATAATATTACACTCAGGTCGGATTCGGTAAGTCACTGATAAAAATAACCATTTCGCGATCTGAGCATTTACAAATTCTCAAAGAACTAAATGAAAGGTTATTTTGGTCTTTGAGCAAATTATTTTGATCAAACTGCAAAACTGAAAATATCAAATTATCAATATCAAATATCAAAGTGCGATTCAGTGATCCTTCTACAATATAAAGATCGCCAGTGGCTGAGGAAGAAAAACAAGCCCATACTACCGTCACACAGCCTCCACCATGTTTAACACTGGGCATGATGAACTTTTCTTTCAAATTCCTCTACTCTGGATTTTGGATTCATCTGACAATAAAATTTGGTTTAAGAAATCATCAGGCTTCTTCAGGTATTCAACGGAAAACTCCAATCGCTTTCTTTTGTGTATTGTTTTAAAGAAAGGTTTGCATCTTGGTTTTTGCCCATGGACATTCGTTAAGGTATCGTTTATTTGTTCGCTAGTGAATTCTTGACCACCTTCTCAATTCTTGTGTCAAAGCTAGTTGCAGTAGTCCCTGTTCGCCTGTGTGTGTCAACCATTTTTAAATCACAAATTTCCAATTTATTTTTCAGCACTTTATGTATTCTATAACCATCATCATCAGGTGTTGGATTTCAATCATAATAATTGTCAATATTTAGCAATGAATGGGTTTCATATGAAATATGTTGATTTCATTTTATGTAAGTATTTGTCAATTTATTATAAAGCTCCAATTTATATCTGCGACCGTATGTATGTATGTATGTACACACACACTAAAACTACATGATAATACCAGTGCTATATGTTGTTTTTGATATTGCATGAAGGCATACTAGCTTGTCCTTTACACATTCAGAATCTAGACGACATCTATTGTACAGCGTACTTATATCGCAATCCATGGCCAGAGGTCATCTACAGTGCATCTGTATGCAATTTCAGCAGCGATTACACCTCAGGAATGATTTTACTGTAACCAGCACCATGCCTACAGACATGGTGAAGTGGCTCAAAGCGCTGCGCATTATGCTTTAAAAGGATGAGGAGCATGTGACCTGACATGGATCGCACTCTGACGCGGGTCGCCTTTCCGATTTGTTGGCCTGCCTGGGATTCCAGCATAGCAGGCGCTTCTTTGGTTTGTCTCGTGTGAAGAGAAGGGTCGGATCTGAAACACAAGGGGAAAAGGAGAAAAGTGGTTGACAATACATTACAGGTCAGTTTCTCTTTTTGATCAAATTGTGCATCTTCATCATGTAGACTGCTACTCACAATGGGCTAAGTTGAAGAACACCCAAATCACCCCTGCTTGTTGAGAATTTTGATTTTTATCTCCCCATTTATTCTTGAAAGCTTCTGGCAGGGACAGGACACACTGTAGGAGATGTTAACCTTTTTAAGGTTCTAACTTTCATGTTTGCAATGAGATGCATGGAACAGGTTTTAAAAATGTACTGACAGGCTGGATCTAGTCATCCAAATTGTCAGTTTCCTCCTATGGTACTTGAGTCACTGAAATGTATTTTAAGAAGAAACCATTTAAACAACCGCTCAATCTCTCATGTACCTTAAAAGTAAATTAGAATGCTCAAATTCTTCCGACTGTCACTTTATCTTGGATTTCCGCTTTTCATTGATCAAGCTCAAAAAAGTTTTAAACTGACAAACAGTTAAGGGCACAACCAGAATAGCATTTGCAGAAAAATACCCTTAATAAGACGATAGCAGCACAAAACATTTTCCAATTGGAGAAGCTCAATCTGGGATCCATACCGACTTTGTTTTCATTTGGTAAAGTGAACCGGAGCACAGCCACAATAAATGGAATCGTGTACCTTGTCATTTCTCCCAAACTCTGGCGTTCTGTCAAATCGAGGCCGAGCAGAGATCGGGTCCTAGCTCCATTGCTGGTTGTTATGGTAACCAGCTTGTTTCCAACCAGCCAGGTCATGCTTTTTCCTCCAGCCAGCAGGAACTCTGCAAGAGGGGATCTGTAAAGGAAAAATAAATAAACAAAAATAAAATTAACACACAAGTATCAGTTTGTATCCTGCTTTAGTCTTCAGCAGAGGCTGGAAGCAATACCCCTGTACAAACCATAACAAAATAAAAACGTGGAGCCATGCAGAATTCGTTAATCTACTATTGTTACTGCGCAAAAACATTGCAGTGGCAAAAAAAAGATCAGCTGGACTGCAGCAATGCACGTCTTACCTCTTGGGCAGGGCGGAGAAGTTGGAGAAAACGTATCTCGCCATCATGTCCAGACAGGTCTCGGTCAGCTCCAGATGGACGGTCCTCAAGCCGTCGTCAGCCTGAGCCACAGAGCTTTCGTCTGCAGAGCCCAGGCTGCTGGTGGTCATGGAAGTCTGCATCCTAATGAAACAGGTTATCAGTTCACTGCCGAGGACCACACAGCACAACAAGACAGAGCTAGCAATGACAGTATACAAGTTGTGACTTGGGGATCTGTACTAGCAGCACCTATTCTTGTAGGGATTTGAGTCAGTCTTATGAAATGAATCGCGCTGCCTAATTGGGATACTGATAATTGGGATACAATGCTATTTATGTCAATTAGGACGTCACTTCGTTTAACAGCTGCCTCCTAAAACATGTACAATTTTATATCTTTTTTTCATAATAAGCAGTATTTTTTTTTTTTTTTTTGTTTGTTTTTTTTACAAATGATTCCAGGTCACATCTTGTACCCCTTTTGCGTCAGACATCATTATTTCAAGCATGCAGTGAGAAATGGTCTGAATTAATAGCGATTTGTAAAATTGCAACCAGCCTTTCAAATGGAACCTCGACAGCCTCCAGGCCAACCCTGGCAGGTTAGTTTTGCATTGGCAGCCACTTTAAATAATTAGAAAAGGTACCGACAAGAAGCCAGACTGAGCAGCATGACTTCGCTCTTGAGAGCAGCAAGCTTATGTACAGCATTCCTTTTTTTCAGTTAGTCCCAAACGCCACATTTTGCATCAAATACAGCGAACTGGCTGTGTTAGATAAAAACAAATACTACCTTTGTAGATAAACTATATTTTGGGTACCTCTTAATAGCATACTGCCTTTACGCTGAGAATACACACCAAGAGGTATAAGCATAAAAGCCAGGTATGTTCTGTTTAATGCCTTAAAATCAGAAGACCAATGTATTAGTTGATGAAGGCAACAAGATTTTTTTTTTTTTTTTAAATGTCTTAAAACGAATGAACTTATGGGAAAGATGTGAAATTATCTCATATCTTCCCCTATATTAAACAAATTATAATAAATCAAATCAATGTGTACTTGGAGAGATTATAAATAAATCCAGATGGCCCAATACCACTGATGAAATGCTGCCCTCTACTGCCCTTCCATAAAATTGCAGATACCCATCCTTTGCAACAGGGAACCACTGAAAGGGTACAGTATTGCTATATTTTTCAAAGAGCAGTAAAATGTTATCTAACAAGCCTTACTAAGCTTTAAAAAGTCAATATTTTACCATAGAAAGAAACCTTGCACCATTTGTTTCCCTTTTTATAGGTATATGTCTAGTAAAGATCCAGTGGTTGCTTTACAACAAAATAAATGATGTTCTGGTCATTTTCATCATTCACTATAAGCCAGGGCTTCTCAAACTCAGTCCTGGGGACCCCTGTGGCTGCTGGTTTTCATTCCAGCCGAGCTCTCAATTACTTAACTAGACCCTTAATTGAACTGATAATTTGCTTAAACAGACCTTTTACTTGTTTTCAGCTCTTGACAGTTGTATATTTCAAGTTAACTATAACATGTTATAGGTAACTTGAACTGCAACTGTTTAAGAGCTGAAAACAAGTAAAAAGATCTAATTAAGCAAATTATCCATTCAATTAAGGGTCTAGTTAAGTAACTGATAGCTCGGTTGTAATGAAAACCAGCAGCCACAGGGGGGTCCCCAGGACTGAGTTTGAGGAGCCCTGCTATAAGCTATACATCAAGAGGTTAATCTTGTAGTAGGAGACACAACCCAGGAAATCTCCCTTTTATGCAGTGATGAGATCATATCAAATCAGGTAATTAAGAGAACTGTTCTGAGGAATGTGTGTAATTTTTGCCCCCCAGTCAGTAAATAAAGTAAAATCATTTGAGTTGGTTTATCAAAGTTTTAGTTGTCTCAAAATATGCTACAAAAACCAGCATTGTAATTAATATGTGGTGTGGAATTAAAATTGTTCAGCTTCAAAATATGTTTATAACAATTTCATTTGGATGGAAAACACATCAATAGGTATTGTTACAAAAAAATTAAAAACAAATAAATAAATCAAATATTATCATGTAACATCCATGATGCAATTCTTTCCCCTAAGGCAGTTCCTTTAACACTTTCTCACTGCTCAAGTTATTTGTAAAGCCACCACTCGATTGAATATCATTATTATCATGCACAGGGATCAACACATCACAGGTCATCTACAAACATTACAACACTTCTAAAAAGGACGGCAACTACAGTTGGCATGCAAGAGTCCCAACATGCAAACCAACCACCCTGACCCCACTGAATGACATCTCCCATGGAAGGAGCTTGGTTAGATTCCAGGGCCTCTACCTGCGCACGGCGTGCTCGGATACGCTGATGCTGCGGGAACGGAAGGCATCGATAGCGGAGAGATCTTTCAGCTCTTTAACTGGGGAGGAGTTATTGAAGCCTGGCTTTGCGACTTTAGCAGTTCGCAGACTAGCAGGAGAAGGGTCACAGTGCACCCAACCCCCACCAACAAGAAAGGGTCAACACAAGCACATGGGGTCAGAGGGTCAATGCAGCAGGGATGGTGCAGTTCAGAGGCCAAAGTTCAGAGTCAAGTAAGTGGAGTGATCAACCCCCCCCCCCCAAATAAAAAAAAAAAAAAAAAAAAAAAAAGAGCAAGGTAAAAGGAAACAAAAACAAAAAATTAACAGCACACAATGCAACAAGAAAAATAAATAAAACATCTTGAAAAGCATTTCAAAACTCTGATACATGTACACATGAAATAAAGTACATACTATTTTAAGAAAAGAATATTACATAAGGACGACCTATCACAACACAGAAAGAATATCCGATTTAATGTTGCAGAAAAAAAAAAACCTGAACCTCAGGTTGGAATAGAGCATTGCAAGTCTTATCTACAGTAACTGTAATCTTATCTATAGTACAGTACTTTGCAAAGCAATATAACATAAGGCCACTGAAAACAGGGCTTTCACCCCAAAGTACAATTTGTTCAATTTTTTGTGAAAGGAATAAAATCATCACGTAAAAATGTATTATATCTAAATCACTATTAGTACAGTATACTGCCAATTAACCCTTAGCAGCTGCTTGATTCGCTCTACCTCACCACTCCATTTGTGGTTGCCGGTACATGAACACGTGATTGGGGATTCCAACATAACAGCAGGTGAGCGCGTTAAGACAATTTCAAACTTCCTCTCTAGGAAGCCTCTATGGCTTTCTTGGTTTGAGTTTGAATGGCCAACTGGCTAGTGACGTAACAAAGGTATAAAACAAGCAAGAAACTTTTCTTCTCACAATGTGAAATAGCCAATTATTTTAGGCTCAGCTCACCGCTACCACCCCCGCACTGACTTAGGAGCGGCGAAGATGAACACACGCTGTCCTCCGAAACGTGCGCCGTCAGCCGACCGCTTGTTTTCACTCGACCAGGCCCACCATGCCCACCATGCAGCCACCTCAGAGCTACAGCGTCAGAGGACAACACAGTTTACAGACAAGCCCACAGGCGCCCGGCCAGAGTACAGGGGTCACTGGTGCGCAGTGAGCCGAGGACACCCTGGCCGACCTAAATCCCCCCCCACCTGGGCGACACACGACCAATTGTGCACCATCCTTTGGGAGCTCTCAAGCACGGTCGGCAGTCTGGACTTCAACTGGCGACCTCCAGTCTATAAGATGCATCCTGTGCTCCACGAGGAGTGCCTTTACCGGATGTGCCACACGGGAGTCCACTAGTTTCTTGGTAAATTTACAACAATAAAAATATTTTATTTATTCTTTTGAATTGCACTTTGGAGCAAATACCCTGATAAATGGGGTCCATTAAAGCATCAAGGACATCCACTGTAGAATAAGGGCTTTCCTACTCTTGTAATCTAAAACTCAATCCATTTTAACATGGTTTACTTTTTACACAAGAAAAAACACTAATCTTTAATCCAATCCAATACTCCAACCTTGTAAATTAAGTACATAATTAGAAGACAAAAAAAGGTTGCATTTGTAAAGGGGAAAAAAAATGAAAATATTAGATTAAAATGCAAACAGATTGAACAAAAGGATTTAATATGGGAAGAAACTTCAGATATCGCTGAAGAAAAAGCAGGTGTTGGGTTTGGTTAATCGTTCTTGTTAAATGATGCTTGATTGACTGGTGGCCCAATGAATGTATACCCCTTCTGATTCGCAAATTTGTTCAGGAGAAAGACAACGAATTTGACAACAAAAAAATAAACTAAAATGAGTACTTAGAAACTACAAGTGTCTTTTTTAATATTAAGCAACAGTCTTCCATCAGCGGCATGGTAAAATACAACTAAGCTGTCTCAACATCTTAGTTCAGTAGATTATATTTGGTGCGACAGTGTAATTTAACTTGAGATTTACTAAACTACAGATGTACTTTTGCAGCTTTTTTTTTTTTTTTTTTTTTTTAATATGACACAATGGTGTCAATATATATTTATAAAATGTAACAAAAAAAAATGTAATACATTTCTCAATTTAAAAAACAAAACTTCACTGACTAACCCCTGCATAATGTGCGGGCTAACAAAGAGACTGCTGTTCCAGGAAGGCAGACTAGCCCAGAACAAGCCTTCTAAAAGAGAACAATCCATTACACCACGGCATTGCTTAAACCACTAGTGTGGAGTAATTCATGGAGTACTGCTGTGATGGCTCTAATATTCAGAGATAAGTCAGAAATTACAGCAAGCTAGTTAAAAGTAAGAACCTTGGAAGGATCATTATTTAATTCTGGGGGTGATTCCGGTAACGGAGGAGCTGGTGTTTGAATTTACAGATTACAGATCCGTATGGAGAGAAACTGTGGCTTTAAAAAAATGACAGTAAAATAATAATGATTTTCAGTTTCAGGTTTAAAATAATCAAATGTAAAAATAAGAATTTCCATGAATGCAAAATGTTTGATTAATTGAATATTCTGAATAATCATTGCAGGATTATTACATAACTGCCACTCAACAATAGCAGGTTGGTCTTGGGTCAAGTGGAATGCCAAGCACCTTCCAACTTATCTATATACACACACACACCTTAAATCAGGTTATATAAAACAGATACATTTGCAGCTACTGATCAGCTGTATAGGAGCAGAAGGCAAGAGAACCAGGAAGCGTGTTTAATTACACAACTTCCACAAACGGATGACAGGTCAACTACAACAGTGCAAAAAGGCCTAGACAATATTACTCCGCTGCAACTGCAGATCTCTCTAGTAGCACACGAAAGATAGCTCAACAAAAACATATCAACATGGCAATTTTTTATTTATTTTCAGTGTTAAGACACTGACACTACCTTGACACTGTTGGTGAAAGAGTTAAGAAACTATTACAATCTATACCAAGATATCAGTCACCCACTGTTGCCACTGGTAAGAACGGTTAATTGAGTGACAGGCAAGCTGAATGCATGTACAGTACACTGATTGTGCCTGTCCCTTGCCATTATGACAGATATCTGCGTGCAATGTACTACAGGAATGGATATATGGGTGCAGTCTGTACAGTGAAAAATAAAAATCAACGCTGCCTGCCTTCTGCTACTACATACTTGATATATGTGACAATAGGACTATGCTATAGAATCAAGTTCCTGTAACCCACATATTGTGGGGCTCAGCTATGCCATACCTCTTGGGCCGCTCATTGAGACTGGTGCTGCGTGCTCGGAAGCTGCTCTGTTCATGGCCATCGTCAAACGGCAGGAGAGCGTTGGATCTCAAACCCTTCATTTTTAATTAAAAAAAAAAACAAAAACACTTCCATCACAAGATTATACCTTGTTTCCATGGACAGCCAAGTCGAGTTGGTGACAAAGGAGGCGTTCCAGGGTTTTCCGAGTTATCACAAGAGGCACTGTAAACTGAGCCTGCTACTGCAGTAGGACTGTTCTGTATGTGAAGCATTTTCTATTTAGTTTTTTTTTTTAAAACAAGAATTTAATTAAAGTAACAGACAAATGTGTTGCATTTCTCTTTGTGACCGTGCTAAGTGAAAAACGACAATTCAAAAAACGTCAAAATCCCAACTTTAATGCAAGCCAAAATGTCCCATTATACGGTATATTCCCGCCCCATACAACATTTTTGATTTACATTTAGTGATGTAATTTCCTCCCAGCCCGAATTTAGACTTTAGAATTCAGGCCAGCCCAAGGAATGAAATCAGACCAGATAATTCAGGCTCCTCAGACTCGAGTAATTTAAAAACATAGAAACAGATGTATGGGAGGGCAACTCGAACACGTACCTGGGTTACGTGGTTCATGGAAACGTTGCATTAGATTACTATACAGTCGGTAGCTTCCAGGTAGGTTATTAGTTTTGTGTCTTCCACATGCCTCACCTTTGTGATGTACTGCACAAAGTCCTTCCGAAACGTGAGGCGACATCGGATGAACCACATGGCAATTACATGATGAGCCAACGACACTATATACTGGTTAAACCTTGATGAGAAAAAACATGCAAAGTACTTTAGTGGTGAACTACAATGATCCAAAATTACACTTGGCTGAAAATAATAGTAATTTCATAAGCCTCATATAATTAATTTGGGAAAAGAAAATTAATTATAAGAGAAATCTGAGCTATTGGTTTAACCCTCAGGCTGTTAAGACTTTAATAACTAAAAAGGTGGCACAAGCTAAGAGAGGAGAATTCAATGCTTACTTCGATGGGTTGGTGTACGGCAAGGACAGAGCAAACACGCTCACGTACTGTTCAGCCACAAAGTTTGCATACAGGTGAGGAAGCCTGACCAAAGCTGAGAGAGAACATGAGCTGAACATTACAAACAGGAGTAAGAATGGAAGTGCCACTACACAAACTCCCCACACTGTTAGACCCATGAAGCACTGGGACTTCTGGGTATACAATTGCATACAATTCCATCCACCTCATTAAAAAAAAAAAAAAAAAAAAACACCTTCCCCTATGGTACTCATTCCATATTTGCATTCATAAAACATAACAGTACCACGTGACATTAAAGTTTGTTTTTTTTCTAACAAAATACTTACTTGATAAAAATTCTAACATAGGAGAGGCCATGGCAACAGTGGCAGAAATGTGAGTGAGTTTCACAATCAAGGCGGGAAGCAGCTTGACCATAATATCTGGCATCTCGATGGTGCACATTGTCAGGGCTACAACACACTGTCTGCCGCAACGGCAAATCAAACACTGGACCAGCTCCCGCTGAAAACAGACAAGCACACTGAAATTGCATTACCCTCAAAATCGCTTAAAACACAAAATGATTTGACCAAAACACTTTGTACTTTGACATCAGCATTTGATGAAGGTTGTTCTACCTGTCTGCTCTGGTCCAGGTAGTTATGGTAGGAGGTTAAAGCCGCCAGCACTGGCACCACAGACAGCTGCACATCAGTCCGGGGGAAACTATCCACGATTTTGCGTGACCTGTCTGAAACCAGACGGTCTGGGAACTGAAATTCAAAACAAACACGTTTAAAACTCCAGGCAAAACTGCCTCTGCTCAGGGGCCAGTGCCACAAAACTCTTCTACAGTAGGTAGAAATCTACTTAACCCAGTTAAATATACCGAGAAAAGAAAACACTTCCACCTCAACCCTTCAGAATTGCTGAGCCGACTCCTATATCAAATAACGTACAGGAAGCTTTAGTATATAAAGGCAGAAATACCCAGGAGAGGTTACAGCAGGAAGCCATGGTATTGTACAGCACATTATATTATATATACAGTATTTGGATAAAAAAAAATAAGCAGTACAGCCGAGCCTAATGCTACATCACTTTCCATCCGATACACATTTTAGATGAGTGCAGTGTATTACTATCAGTGGCTAATATTAATTATAAAAACTATACCACTACTGTTTTGTGGAACAGACAGGAAGACAGTAGTTATAGTAGCTTGTAGCCTGCCAAGTGCTTGGTGAAATTTGCACCAAGATGCTTAACATGGGGAATATGTGGAGTTTGTCCTATTGACAGAGCTGGGCTAGTTTGTGGCACTGGGGCATTTTTTGGTTTTACAGCACTGACTGATCGCTTGCTAAATATTAAGTTAAACCCTGAAAACTGTAGATAAACTAGCCACTTTTCAAATATATGCAAGTAATTTGAATAAAGTCAAACCATCGAACATGTGCAGTGGCAGTACAAAGATTATCGCATTTGTCATACAATATATATATACACACACACATATATGTATACATACATATACACATTAAAGTAAGTAAAAACCACACTAATACCATAGCACACAGAACAGTGCACAGCTGGTCAATGCTACATGGAGAGGACAGGATAAGGACTTTGTACTGCAGAGACTCAGGCAGTTTATCAAGAACCAGCTTTACAACCTTCCAGTCGGTCTCCTGTGTACAGAAAGAAACAACAAAATCATCAGCTTCCAGGACAAAACAAACTGCCAGACACAGGGCACATATAAAAAGCACACTCTTGCAACTGACATGAATGCATAATGTTGTTCAAGAAAAGCAGCAGGCATAAGCATCAGGTTAGCGTGCCAAAAAAACACAATGAATCCATTCATGAGTATTTTTTTTGACTATCAAATGGGTCATAGTTAAAAGCCACAGACCATTAAATGCTACAGATTGCTACATCCACATGCCATAGGTTGCGCCCTTAGTTACTCACCAGTTTCAAACACTGCAGGAGTAGCCCGAAAGCCAACGAGAAGGGGAGGTAGCCCAAGCGAAATGAGGACGTGGTCTGGGTGTTTGGCGCAGGACTACCAGCAGGGGGAGACACTGTTCCTGGGGGTTTCTTCTCCTGCTCACTACCAAAGAAAGAGGCAGTCTGCTTACAGTCTTTCATTTAAAGGCCCAAATACCGCTAGACAATAAGAATGATTCACTGGGCAGACGCACCACAACATTGTAGTACAACAAATGTGAAACAATCATTCATGACTATCAAACATTCTGTAGTACTGCATTTAAGACTTGAAGACTTTTAGTCAACATAGTTTACTTTTAACCTCGTTTAACAATATGCAGACGTTGCTGCTTTCAGAAAGCTCCACATCAGTGTTCACATTTGAACCAGTAGTAAGCGCCCATACTTTAACACTTACCCCAGATCACAGAGGCAGTATGGGCTGAACCTCACCGCACCGTCCTTGTTGGGAACCCCCAATCGATGGAGGGAGTCGGCACGCAGAAGCAGGAGGAAATCAAACACCTGAAAACATTGTAAAGTAAAGAACGAAAAGCCCAGCATTTCAGAAACAGTAGCTGGTCAGAAAGTTTCACAACTGTTGTATCTGTAGTACAGAAGCAGCCCTGTTCAAATCCCAATCTCTTACAAAAGCTGACAGCAAAATCTGTTGGACTCCAGCATGTCCGTATATACAAATATTTTAAAGAATCTTTTAGTATTAGTTGTTATTGTCCTATATTACAGTAGTTACACAGAGATTTATTAACCTCACCTGTAAGCGAATGCTGCTGGCAATGGCCGAGGAGTATTTGTTCTTGTAGTGTAGCTGGATGTGGCTGATCAGTAGCTCGTAGACTCTGCTGGCATGACTGGCAGGCAAGGTGTACAGTTTGGTCTAGAAAGCAAGATAATAAACTTCAAGAGACAGCTATACCTCCACTACTTACCCATTGCAAGGGAAAGTCATGATCATTTACTCCAATGCTGAGACCATAAGAAATCCAAGTGTTTTGTGCTTCTTATAAAAACAACCCTGTGGGACTCTTATAAGAAAAAAATATTGAACATTAGACTAAACCTTCCACAGTTCAGCTGGGAACTGTAACCTCAAGACATTATATATTTGATAGATACAATGCAAATCACAGTACATGCAGTATGACTAACACAATACATATGTAATTAGGATCATGACAATCCTTTCCTCATGTTTTTCAAGAGTATATTCCTCATGAAATGCACATTAAAATAAAGATTTGAATGGGCCACCTGTAATATCTCCAGAAGTCCAATGACTGCAGTCTTCACATCTTCCACTGGAGACTCAGAAGCGATCTCCCCCTCTACTGCCTCAGCAGCAAAAGGGCAAAACGGCCGGTTCACCACCTAGAGCAATCCCAGACAGACACGTTTTTTTGTGTATGTTACTTCAAAAAATCCTGTGTAGTGCAAAACAGTGGCATTTCACTCTACCTTCTCTATAATGTCCAGGAGGCTGTTGAAATGATGAGTATTACAGCCCTCGGCAAGGTCAACCAGCAACTGTGTGGCCAGCCTGCGAACATGAAGGTTCTTGTCCTCAGCAATCTGGCCGAGTTGAGGAATCACAACCGATTCAATCAGCTCCTCCTGAAACAGGAAGGGCAGGCCGTGCAACACAGGTGAAAGATGGAAACGTTCTTTGTACATGGTCTATTAACTGGCTGTCATGAGACTGGCATCTCACAAGAATACTGACCTCATACAACTGCCGGTTAATGCTAAGCACAAACGACAGGATATCAAGAACTTTGATTCGAATGTCACTCCTGGTCTCATTCCTATATCCGTGAAAGAAAGAAAGTCACTAATGCTACCGTGTCACAGCCTGAGAGCAGGCACACAGCAATAACGGGCTGGTGAGCCTTCTGGTTAGAAATTACATGTGCAAGAGGACTAGGTGTCATAGCTTCCCATACAGGTTCTAGCAAACAAACTAGATGGGGGAGAGTAAAATACAAAAGCCTTTATTTAAACTCCACTGACCACTTACATTGTGAGTCCCGTCACGTCCCGTCCCGCCCCCCCCCCCCAATCATATATTCTTGTATACACAGAGAGAGACCAACATGCGTTGCTGGCTGTATGGTTGTCATAATCTTGGATTCTATATCCTTGTACTGCATACTTTACCTGAAGAACTTTTCCATCAACCTCTGTAGGTTCTGAATCCAGCCATCTTTTGCTGGGTGAATGGAATGAGCTCGGAATGACAACAGCGTCAAGACAGAGGCTTCCTTTAAAACAAACAAACTGTATTCATGCCATTGCTAAAAAGAAACACTTCAGTGCATCTATTATTAAACGACACCCTCCAAAGGCTTGTTCCAATCCAATGTAGTCAAAAGACAGACAACTTTGAAATCAAATCTTGCAAAAACGTCCTCCCCAAATAAAGTTATACTTTACATTCTAATCAAAGCAATAGATCATCGGTCTTTTCTCCAAACACTTATTTCAAAGTAGCCCGGAAAGAACCTTTGGTATGAAATGACAACAAAAAAAATTAATGATCTTACAGGTCTTTTATCTGAACATTTTTCAATCAGACCAAAGAACCTTTCCTGGGAGCCATGGTAACTGTTCTGTTCATACAGCTCCTCCACTGTGGACAGCAGCTCATGGACAATGGACTTCAGTTCAGGATTACCCAATGTCTAAAAAAGAAAGAAGACGTGCAAAGCTAAAACGTAAAAGCTACAAGACAATTCCGTTGCCTGAAATAGTTTTAACCAATCTACGACACACTAGGGCGTGTCGTGTATTTCTGGGCATGTACAGGTTTACTCAATTTGTCTCACCTGAATTTGCTGAAGTAACTTTTCAATGATGTTGAGAAGAATATCCCATGTGACAACCTGCAGCTCCTTCCCATACTTCTTTATCAATCTTGTGACCGAGAGGACTATTTCAAAGGATACCACAGCATTGGTACAAGTCATGGCCTGAGAGGTATGCAAAAGAGACAAAAGAAGACATTCATCCAGGGCTTTCAATAAACACGTCTCACAGTAGAATACAGCACTGCAACCAGCATTTATGACAGAAATCCAACCATCAAATTGTGAGCATGTGGGATTGGGGGGGGTCAAAATTAAAAAGTTGAATGGGGCTGTAAACATACAGCTATGGACAAAGGTTTTGCATCACCGAGAACAAACAGAACCAATTCAACGACAACACTATATGAACATAATTTAGATATTTTATTTAACATCATGTAAAATCAAAGAAACTGCAAAATGAGCTCAAAAAAAGTCAACCAGAACCCAAATTAGTAGTACAGTATTTCATGTTAGATTTCAAAAATGTCACATTTTTTAATTTGTCAGTTTTTTGTTAATTATAGGGAACAATGCGTATGTAACTTAATATGTTAACATATCATTAATTCAGCAGGTTTCACTCAGCTATGAAGCAAAATTTGCTAATTCTATAGGGTGATAAAAAACTTTTGGCCATAGCTGTATACTAATGGTTCAAGGTACAGGTTTTAATTAGAAATCTGGTAGGTCTGGATGGGAGAAGCATTAGGACTTGCCTTGAAGAATGACGGCAGCACGGATGTCGGTGTGTTCTTCAGAGTTGAAAGCCGGTGAGCTCCCCACAGTGCCATCCCTACGAAGAACACAGCCCCCCGCAAAAGGGCTGCATCTTCCATGTAGGCTCTGAAAACCAACAAAACAATTCAGCTAGCTGCCAGTCTGCTATCTGGGGGCACCCTCTTTGCTGAACAAAAGTACAATACATTGCTACTGATTTTAGAAATGCGTTTCACAAACCTACAGTACGGTTACAAATTACAAAACTGAAGGTTCACCGATGTGGTAATTTGTTGTTAAAAAAAATATGTATTCAGATAAATAGTACACAGAGATACATATTACAATATTTAGGTAAATAAGATTACAGCAAGCCAAGCGGTGGTATTGTTTTTGTGGATGTCTCTTGAGATGACCCCAAATTCAGAACAAAGAACAGTTACATCACTACAAACTTTGAAATTCAAACCTGCACTGCAAGTTCTGTCCCTCTGCAGCACTGGCTTCATACCTACCTCTCCTCCATGACACGGCACATGGTATAGATTGCACTGTGTCCCAAGTGAGTTCCCAGAACCTTACGCATGAGCTGCACAATAAAATCAAGCAGATCATCATCATTAGCACTACAGCTGAGGCTTTACATTACAGTTCAAGTGCATCTACTGGGATCATGTTTTTACTGACAAGCAGAAACATCTAAACAAAGCACATTCATAAATACTGTTGTACAGCATTTTAGACCATTTCTTTCAGGTTACTATGACTGTTTTGTTACTGCTTAGACAGCGATCTAGTGGTAAATTATGCTCAAAATAAAACCTTTCCCCTTTTTTTTAAAAAATCATGTTTTTAAGCAGTTGAGATGCGTATGGTCTGAATGCAATCGCTGCAATGAAGATCTTATGTCTTTACTTAAAATGTTAATTATCATGAAATCCATGCAAAACATGGGTTAAATTCTTAAAGCTCTTTAATTGTAAAAAGGTTACACATATGGGTGTGTACATACAGTAGTTTCTTATTCATTTTAGAACTGTAATTGTAATCTGAAACTGTGACAAAAAAAAACAAAACTGTGTTACCAATATGTGATTGAGGTCATTTTGCAAATTACTATGCACATTTTGCTTTTGCAAATACAAGTAAAATAAACAAAGGTTTAGGTTCTCCTTATGAAGTATAATTCTAGCAAGAACAGGTCACTTTATTTATTAAACCTCAAAAAAATATATATCATTGCGACAATACGCCGAAGCAGCGCTCTGAGCTTCCTATACAAGAAACTAAAAAACAACAAGACAGAGAAAATACAATTCAGAGTGAAAATCACTGTGCTTTCATCATGCATCGTTCATTTAACCACAAAAAAATACAAGTGCTGTGTGTGTGTGTGTGTGTAAAACCTCACCTTCCAACAGGATTCACAGAACTCCTTGACATTCACTGTGCGGCACAGAGTGATGATAAAAACAGGCAAGGAATCAGAGGGGAGGCAGTTGTAGCAAACCACAGCATCCAGCACTTGCAGAGAAACCTAAAGAACACAGAAAAGGAACACCAATGATTACCAATAAAGCACAATGCATCCAGCATTCTCTTTACATTATCTGCATCTGACACACACTGTTATTACTACCCTGTATCCTAGTCAGATATACGACTAAAGGTTTTAACAGGAACAAACTCTTATATATGTTGGACACCCAAGAAAATTTAAAAGAAAGACGTCAGCGTTTCGAAAGCTTCTTAATAATCAGCTGTGTTTGCATCTTACAAGCAGAGCTTATATCTTCAACAACAGTTTTCAATTTCTGCTCAGGAGAAGACAGACAACCACTGCAGTTCAAACGTAAACTCAACACTTCACAAGAGAGATGGTTGCCAGATTACCTCTATATCTGTTGAAGCTGTAGTCCGGTTGCACATGAGGCATATCTTACTGTAAAAGAAAAGAAAGACACACCCTGGGTTAAAAGACACCTTGTTGAATCGTCTGTCAAACTGTTTAAATCCATGGATGGGGAAAAAAATAAAAAACAAAAGACTTAGATAAAGATCTTACTGGACCATCTGTGAAACATTCTGATCTAGGTAGCAGCTGTTGAATTTGACGAGATTGACAAGAACCCGGAGGAAATCTGCAGTCAAACCAGCGTCCATCCAATGAAAAACAAAGCCAGCTGCAAGAAGAACGGACAATCACATGCATGCAGCTTTAACTTTTTAAATATTATTTTTAATCAATGGGCCTTTTTACATACTCTGGGGAAAAAAGGGGGTTCTGCAGTATTCCTTCCCAAATGCCACAGCTGGATTCATACCTATGTCTTCCTCCAAGTATGTGATGTCCTTGCCATTCTCTGTTAGAGCTTTGAACGCCTCAAGTCTTTCGTGAAGGTCTTCATTGGAGGGGTAGTCCTTAATGATCTTAAAGAAATAAGCGCGGAGAGGCCCTAGCCTTTCACCCTGTTGACATGGAGAGAGGGCAACAAAACACAGTCCATGTTATAGAAGTTTATTCAAGCTAAATGGATTACATTTCTTGACTGACACTTCACTTACCAGGGATGGAAATAAGGCTCCCATTACAAAGAAGTTTGATCCGTTCCTGATTTTACTATGCATTTAATAAGACACATACAACGACACAATAAGCACATATTAAAAGCTGGAATAGGAGAAACTTATGCAACAGGAGCATTGTTTCCATCCCTGCTTACTTTCTAATCATCCTTTTAAAACAGTGAGGGTTACTGAGCTGTGCATGGCTTGAATGCAACCATGTTTGTGTGTAAAAGTAAAACTCCTATGAACCTTGTAAGCAACATAATCCATTGCTCAAGTCTAGTGACTATTAAACTGTACTAGGATTTCTGCGAGTCAGATTAGGTACTAGATTCAAACTTGCAGCTAGCTACTGGACCACTAGTCTTTCTTACCTGGCCCTGAATAATAGCTTTCAGTAACTGAAGCACTGCATGTCTGGCCTCTACAGGCTGATCAGGCAGAAGCAAATCCTCCACTGCTTTCCAAACAGCTTCCACCGCATGCTACAAATTAAAAGAAATGCGAAACAAGACATTTATTTACCGATCGTGCATTTTGTACTAGCAACACGTTTTTATAATAGAGTAAATTACCACCACTGCAGAAATTAGAAATTCCTTTATCATCTCTTGACTTACAGTATATGATCTCAAACAGTCTTTTTACTTAGTGTCCACGTCC
This sequence comes from Polyodon spathula, assembly GCF_017654505.1. Lineage (NCBI taxonomy): Eukaryota > Metazoa > Chordata > Actinopteri > Acipenseriformes > Polyodontidae > Polyodon > Polyodon spathula. The sequence continues at coordinate 14,121,413 of NC_054559.1, forward strand.
AAAATCAAATCATTAAACCCATGGAATAACCCTTCATAAATTAGCAAAGATTTTTTTCTTTCCATAAAATAAAGCAAAACAACCATGACAAAAAGGGAACAAGCACAAACGTACCTCTTCAAATTTCTTGGACTTTGCAAGCTCACATACGTGGTTAATGACCCGGATTCTGTTGTGCAACGCACACTCTGAATTCAGATCCTAGACATGAGGAGACAGACATTTATGAAGTGAGAATATACCACTCAGAGTGGTTAGATGGTCACAACAAGGTTGGTAGATTAACACAACTAATAATAATGATTTAGTTTCTTGAAAACTTGAAATGCAAGCCAACTAGCTGCATCCTGTCAATCACAGAATGTCTGTGTTGTATAATGAAACATTTACTCAAATGCTAGGATAACATTTAGATAAGATGATACTAACGTGATGCAAACTCCAATAAACATCCCAACTTGTATGCCCTTTACGACATTCAAAGAAACATTAACAGCTAGTTTACCTGCTTTCAACACATTAACTTTTATTAAAGGGCTATCACATTTCCTACCCCCCTTTAGGGAATGTTCTACAATTAATCAAGGGGGAACACTTAATCTAAACAATTAACCCAATGGAGCATTTGGGCCCAATTGGTTGCACCTGGCCGTTTATGCTGCACAAGTAGTGGGGAAACAACTGTTGCAGTGCACTATTACAGTTCCAACATATGAAACAATGTAGCTGTTCTCTCCTATATGCTGGTCTATACCTCATGCTCCATACTGTAGATAAAACCTGTTCCATCCTACTTTTATTGAAACAGTAGGAAAGGTGGACAGGAGCACAGGAAGGAACGCATAGAGTAGTGGAGGAGAGAATTCAGAAAAGCTATCTGCTCTAAATTTGTGTAATCAAAATGAGGAGTACATAAAAAAAATAACAAAAAAAATCTAGACAGCCCTGTTTTGTTTTTAATGTACTGGACAACATGTGTCCACAGGATAAGACAAACTGAAATGCTGATACATTCATAGGATCTAATTTCTTACACACAATTTAGAATGTAGTATAAATGCCAGAGACAGAAGGGTTTTGCAAAGTGGAAAAGAAGTTTTATTTGCAGCTCACTACACATAAGTTTACCAGATGAGGGGTGCAAAAAGCCAAGTTCGGGAACAAGCACCTTCAGGATGTCAAGAGTTATGATGAACTCAGAGGGTCTGCTCTCCGCTTGCTTGGTGTTGATGCGTGATTGTCCCATCCCAAACAAACCCTTCACCTTGTCCTTCAGCGATTCCTTACTCTGTGGCTTGTTCATGCTGGGGGTCTGGGAGCAAAAAAAGGCTGAAGCCTTCATGATAGGTGCAAAGCACACAGCAGGTATTGAAAGTATTCTGAAACAAACATTGCTTCTTGTATTAGAGCTGTATCTACCCTACTAAAAGCATGTGTGCAGATTAAAAAGTAAGATGACCTACAAAAATAAAAATAACTATAGGGGAGATGTGAAAATGGTATTATAGTTAGGGGAATGACTAAACAACTTTAAAATCACTGACTCAGACTAACACAGTGGTGCACCTAGGTTACCAATTTATAAGCTGTACATCACATGAACAAAACTTCTCTCTGAATACTACAACAAACATACATGTATCCAGAATCATGCCGTCACTATATGACGTGACAGTAAATCTGTTGCATGAGTTGCCAAGCATGTTAAGTGCACTTTGACCAGATCAATCTTTATCTTTTTGGGGCAACAGCTGTGACTTTAAGATCAATCCTCACTAACCTGACTTAAATTTGGATATTTACAGAGATTTAGGCTGGAGAAAAAAAAAAAAAAAAAAAAAGTTGATTGGTGTTTATAAAACTGTCTTGGCTAACTTTATGAAATGCTATTTATTCAATGACATGTACTAACGTTTGATTAACTCCTATTTCCCTTAACTCAAATTTTGACATGACACAAACATACAGAAAAATAGTAATATACGTAATTACAAAGCAAACTAAAATAATAATAACAAATATATATATATATATATATATATATATATATATATATATATATATATATATATATATATACACACACACACACACACACACACACACACACACACACATATCTTAACTGCAAATAGAAAACCTACCTGTTTTTCGGTAGCAATGTTGATGATCTGGTTAAAACGCTGACAAATATATGGTTGTCAATGCATTTCTATAACGTTAAAATGTTGTTTTTCCACAGATTCAACAACACCCCGCCTCTCTGGAACCCCCTGCAGGAAGTGATCCTCTCCAGACAGCATGTACTTCCTAAATACGACACCTTCACTCTTAGCATTCTGGGAAATGAAGTTTTGTAACTGTAGGCGGAAATTGTAAGCAGAATCAGAGGCACAAGCAGCGGAGACTTGCACGTGTCGTGTTATCTATTTATTTATTTTTGATAAAGTGGAATATTTTAAACTCAGTTTAGAACTTTTGTACGTGCACTTACGTTAGCTGTATTTGATGCATTGAACTAATGTTATGATTACATGGCTGTATTTTGTACAGGTGTGGTGTTATTTTGCAGTACGCGTTAACATGTGATACGCCGTGTACTGCCCCTGCCCGGGCATACGCATATGATTTCAGCTCAGAAAACGCCCATCTGAAAGGGGTACGGCGTTCTGAATTTGGCTCTTAAAGATCTTTTTTTTTTTTTAACAATTCAGCAAATGTATGTGACTTTAATTGATGAGTTGTGTTGACTATAATTGTAAACATAAACGATCTTATGGGTGAACAAGAGTTTGTCTTGTTCGTTGTGAAAAAGCACTTCTCAGGGCTCCTGCCAGAGCCGCCGGAACAACCAGTGGAGAGGGATGTGCTGCCCGGTAGACTGCAGGAGAGAGAGGGGGCCGCCGCTACAAGCGCTAGGTCTTTCAATTAGCTACAAAAGGGCGTGACCAGAGCAGGAGCAGCTGACACCACAGCCACGCCCACCGCCAGTGCCAGAATGCCAAGCGTCGCCAACTGAGTGCCCCGCACTGCTATCAGGGTGGCCACCGCTGGTGTGCCCAGCGCCTTTGCCACTCCCAGCTGCACGTCTGGAGCCAGCTTTTCTGTAGCCGGATTGCCCCGTGCTGCTTCTAAGGTCGGAACTGCCACTACCAGTTTTTCCACCCTCTGTGAGGGAGCCCCGAGGGGGCAAGAGTCACCTGGGCTTATGGGGTAGAAGGGGGTTAAATGGGCACCCCGTTATAGAAGTCCAGGGGTCATCAGAGGGGTTAAACAGGCGACCCTGACCAAAGACCCAGGATCACCCCGGCAGAAAGAGGAGACCGCCTTCCTCACAGCGCTGCCTGCCAACCTATCCACCAGAATCTGGAGAGGAAACACGGGACATGAGGGGAGGGGTTTGTGTTTTAGGGGTGGAGGTGACCAATTACAGCCATATGCTGCATCGCACCCTGCAGACTTTGAAAAAAAGAGGTGGGGGCAATGTAGCGATCCATGTAATTGTGTTTGTGTATTGTACTCCTGCTTTTTCCACGGTGTCATGTGTACTGTAATTCCCGCAGTATTCTGTTCTTGTCCCCCTCTGTATTCCCTGCAGCTGCTGGTCAACTGTCTGTATCTATGAGCAATTGTAGTCTGCGTGTGTGGTGCTGTAATTGGCTGTTGTTTGTCTGTGCCCATTGGTCCTGGTGCACGGCTGAGAACCAATGGGATGTGTGTAAGCTCCAGTACCCGATTAGAATAAAGGGGTGGAGCTATGTTATAAAAGGGCACTGCGCCACCAAATATGTGTGTTGTGCTCTAGCAGGTTGTTGTTGTTGTGCCTTCCCTAAAAGATGGTTAAATCCTTGTGTGCAGAGAAGGGCAGTGGTCTCTGAAGTTGGTGCTAGAGATTAGCGTCCGACATAAAAGCATTTAAACTTGAACAAGTGTGTTGTCTTCGTCCTTTCTGCCTGCCTGTGAAATGCTACAGTATTCTGACCTACTCTATTGTAGCTGTAAACCACCTGAATTCACAAGCCTACGATGCAGTTTGTCAAACATTTTTAGTAAGTTTTAAACACAATCTTAGTAAATACAATATGTACGATACTTTACAAATGCTTAGATTCATGCATAATTTGCATTATGCAAAGTTTTAGGGAAGATGGAGAAAAAAGCAGGGTTATCTGCAACATCAATCTGATTAGGAAAATACCGCAAACAAAAAATGAACTTTCCTGCTGCCATCTTTGGACCATGGTAACTTACGTAGTCCCACGTGGCTTTAGGTAAGGCACTCGAGTGAGCTAATTAACAGTGTCACGAGAAACTCGTGTTTCCATGTGTAAGTGGGTGTTGATTTCACAAGCATTTCCTTGATTCTTACAGGTAAATTAGACTTTCCCGTTAAAATAGTGTGATCGTTTTTTTGGGGGGGCATTTTCACGAGCTTTCCCTGCCTACATACACACGCATTGCCAATTCACATGAGACCAACCACTAAACCGACCCAATGTCAATATTTAACATGGTAAGATCCAATACAATTGCACTGACTTGTGTGGTACCATATCAGTACCACGGTGCAAAATTTGTTCCAGTTCCACTATTGCTGGTATTTCTAGAAGGAAGTCACACACACACACACACACACACACACACACACACACAGGTCGCAGTGTCAGTTTATCTGCTCTAGTGAGTTTAACAACAGCATGTAAAACAGGGTGGTAATGTAGCCACTTTCACATTGGCCATTAGCTTCAGCTGCTCGATGGTTCATTGTCTTATGTGGCTTCTGAATAATCCAGTTAATTCTCAGTTCATGGTGCGTATAAGGATTGGTCATGTGACCTTTAGTGGTTTTAAATGCACTTTTTCCGCTCTCTCCACGCGCACACACACACACACACACACACACACAACATGGATGCCTTGCAGAAGCAAGAAGCTAGCCAGGAATGGCAAATACTACATGGAACTTCAATCCAATGCCTACAGTTTAATCCATGTGTAAGACTTTGATAACACACATTGTCCTCATTCGTCCGTGGCAAGGACTATTTGACATGTCAGGGCCAATCATGGTAAAAATGGCGTCTGAAACTGCTAAGCAATATATGTTCCTTCCTGAACATCAAATGTGAGATATGGTCAGTTTAACACTTCCATAAAAACAAACCAAAACCAGTCTGCTACCTCTAGCATGTCCAGTTGCCTGTCAGCATGGCATCTGTGAAGCACAGCAAAGTACATTAGAGAGGTCATTTGGACCTTCCACTGCAGAAAAAAATAAACATCTTCCACATTTTAGTCCCAGTTTGACTTTGTCCTTTAAGTACCTACTGGCTTTCTTTATGTGCATTTTTCACAAAGAAATCTGAAATTCTCAAAATATGCATGTTTTGCCCTGTACCATAAAGGGGACACATTTATTTAGACTTAAGTTATATAAAAATGCTTTCGTATGGTAACTACTAAGTACATAATAGTTTAACAAACACATACCAACATTATATAATACAAAAGAAGGACAGTCTTAGCTTACAAGAAAATACCTTTTTTTCCTTTCTTTTCAATTAACTTGAACAATGTGGTTCACTTTCCCTTCAGGCTGTTAACAGATACAAAGCCTCGAGCATCACATGAGAAAACATACATCATAATAGTTATGTGGCGATAGTCCTTTTTCAACACAATCCAATTGCTTCACTTCTGAGTAAGACAGACAAATAATATCTATGGACAGACAAATAATATCTATGGATCTATGTTTTTTTTAATGAAAAAACAAATAATAAAAAAAACACACATTTACTGTACAGCACATCCACTAATTTGTAAATAGTTCAGTTAAAGAAAGTAACAAATCAATGTTTCAATTATCAAAGTTTCTTAAACATGAAGCATGTTAATGCACTTGTTATATGCGCAAGTGAGGAACAATATGACTGGTCACGTTGTCCCACAAGAAACCAAAATCCTTCTCTTTTCATTCCAGAGGTTTGTAAAACACCAACTTTTGTGGTTGTTGACGTTGATGTTATTGTGATGTTGTAAATAGGGTAAAAGCTGATTTTTTTTTTTTTTTTTTTTTTTTTTAAAAGTTGCTGAAAATTTCATGCTTCTTATTCCAGTCCATCTGAGGGGCCCGTTTCTTTGCTCGTTTTGCATGTGCCTTCTCCTTAGCTTCAGCCGCAGTGGGGCTCAGGCTGAGACCACTCTCCGCAAAAGGGTCCTGCTGGACAACGTTTTCTTTTATCTGTCCGCAAGAGTAGAAACACCAATCAATTTCTGTTTTTAAAACATTAATGAAAAGGGTAATAACCAAGGCTTTTTTTCCCATCTATTTTATAATAAAAAAAAAAAAAACACCTTCTCTTACCTCTTACTAGCTAGGCAACTTGTTCCTTGATATTCTGTGCAAAAGGTATACTATGATCCCTACCTGACGGACTTCACCTGACTTCAAAATGCGTCTCAGTTGGGATTTTAAAACCTTCTGTCTGCACAGGGAGTGTTAAAGCAGGAGAAATATGCTCCTTCCAATTCAAAGTAAAACTGAACAATTGCAGAGTACAAAGGAATTGTGATGCTGCGATGCATGGTAAGGATTTAGTTGTTACCCCTTTAATTCCAAGCCTACCAACTTTGATTATGGCTGTTATTAGGTTCTAAGAGACTGCAAGGACCATTGGTAGGCAAGTCAAAAACGCAACAAAATGTATTTCATAGTTTTTTGTTTTTTTTTTCAATTAATAAAGCATCTTAAATACCCACCACATAAGGAGAAATACAAGTCTTCAGCTGCAAAAGAGACATGTTGGCACAATTTGCATTTCTAAACAATGCATATTAATAAAACAGCCAAATCTGCACCAGATATACCAAAGAAGCAAGAAGCAGAGAAACCCAGTAAGAGAGAGAGTCAATTAGGAGATGCCAGGAGGGTTAAAAGCGACAAAGGAAGAATTCAATTAGGGATCTAGTGATTCCAAAAGTGTGCAGAGCCTGTGGCAGCAAAGTCTGCAGACCTAGCAGTGAGTACAGGGGAGGCTCTGTTTCCCTAGGAGACTTTATGAAAATAAATTAAAAAAAAATGATACTGTAGCTTAAAAAAAAAAAGTTACTGTTAATTGTTATTTAGTTGCACATGTAAACCAGATTGGACTGATAAAATTAATATTTTTAAATTTCAGAAACATTTGTTAACCCAAAAGCAGGAGAATTTATTTATTTATTTATTTTTAAACACTCTCTACGGTACTGGTCGGATACATTATTACAATTAACATGAAAGTGGCCAGGTTTGTACATCATTTATGTAATAAATAGACCCCTATTTGGAGGAAATATTTAGCAGTATAAAACTAGCAAAAACTACTCTGAGTCAGAATTAACTCTATTATAATATGATAACTCTGCTTTTTTTTTTTTTTTTTTTTTTTTTTTTTAAATACTAACATTGCATAAAATTAAAAAAAATGCATTTGTTATCTTTAACTCAGTTGTTATTTGTTTCAAGAACAGTGACATAGCAATTAAATTGTAATTCTATGCGTGTTAATATTATTCATAATATTTAATCTTTCCTGCAGTTCAGTTTTCCGTTGCAGTCTCTGGATTATATAAACTAATTGTATAGTTCAAAAGACACGCATGGTACAGTTCAAGCACTACCACAATGAAAGCATGCATCATAAGACAAATCTGAAAAGTACATCTGCAGAAAAAATAGCTCAGTACCTCTGCTGCGATCTCTGGACTGGCGATTTCTCTGTGAGAAGAATCTGATGTTGAACTCCCATTAGTCTGATCAGAAATACAGAAAAATAAGATAGATGGCTACTTTGTTTCAAAACTACAAGGTTAACTAGGTGTACCCTGGAAGACTGCTAGCGTCATTTTATACATAAACACACACACACACACACACACACACAATGAAGATTTGTGCTTGCACTGTGATAGCAATACACTTTTTCCAAGGAAATTCTATTATTTCTCCAGCTCATTCTAAACTTTTCGAAAATAAGCGCTTCACTGAAAATCAAAATTTCAAATTCAATTAAGCTTTCTTTAGAAATTGTACTTTAGTAAAATTTATATTAAAAAAAAGATCTAAAGTGGATGAAAAAAATTAAGAAAAACTATATTTTAGAAACAACAATATATATAATAACATATATATACTATATATATATATATATATATATATATATATATATATATATATATATATATATATATACACCTCACAGTCACAGGAATTTAAAAAAAGGTGATGTTTTAAAACGAAATGAATAAAAGGGCTACCTTAAGTAATAATCATGCAATAGTGTCCCGATCACATGCATTAAAAACACTCACCTGTGGTTTTGGTGGCCCGCTGGTAATTGGTTGAGGCAGGGGGTCTAATAAAAAAAAAAACAGACACACATCATGTAAACGACACACCAAGCATGTGGGCCTGCTAAAGTTCCACAAAAAGTCTCTGTTTGGTTGCAGATACTACTGTTGAGCAAAAAATGTACTGTAGAACACAACAAGTTTTGCATCGATTCAAATTCAAGTTGGTTTCACATTCTTTTCTATCTATTTGCACACTGAGCTCTTGTTAAGCCTTTCTGTGGGTTTGTTATGCACATCAGATGCTGCGATTTCAACAGCATGCAACACAGATGAAACACCCTACCACGGAAGAGAGAAAAATCAGGACTTTTTAATAGAGCAAGTTCTGGGTCTAGGGCAGTGGTTCCCAATGTGCTATCCGGTTTTCATTCCAACTGAGTTCTCAATTACTTAACTAGACCTTTAATTGAACTGATAATGTGCTTAAATTAAACCTTTTTAGTTTTTGTCAGCTCCTAAACAGTTGCAGATTTCAACTATAAAATGTTATTGATAACTTAAGATCTGCAACTGTTTAAGAAAATTATTAGTTCAATTAAGGGTTTAGTTAAGTAATTGAGAGCTCAGTTGGAATGAAAACCAGAGAACACATGGGGTCCAAAGGACCAGGGTTGGGAAGCCTTGGTCTAGGGAGCTTGACTGTTGAACTGTAAATCATGGTGAACAGTTTGATAATTACTAACCATGATAGCATTTAAATAGATTATCCAAACACAGAACATGGAATGGGTGGATTGGCATTGAGTAAAGCCAGTTCATATCACATCAGTAGGGAGGATAGTAAAATGTGTTTAACCAAGTAAGGGAACAGAGGCTGAATCATGCAAATTCACCAACATTTGCCTAAGGGCTAGTATGTATTAATACTGGCAAACTCAGTGTGAGGTTCCCTTATTGTTCCAACACTTTTCCAGGAAACAAGATGCAAAGCAGCCTAATGCACACAAGGCCCATTAAAAAAAAACAAGAAAAAACATCTGTTTTGTACTTTAATTCATTATCTGTTCTGGCTGTCGTCCAGTATGATCCAGAGAGCACAATGTTCCCCACCTTTCACATGGCTGCCTGTGGGGGTCACCCCACGTTTCTTGAAGTACTCGTCTGCCTCTTGGTCTACCACCAGCAGCCTGGCCTCATCCCCTCTGGATTTGATAAAAGCGACCACTTCAGAGTGCTTCCAATCTTCGATGTTCACTCCGTTTACCTGGAAACACAGTTTAACATAGCACCGTTAAAAAACAACTCAGACACAAGGACTTGGCTTATTCTGTCTGCAGTCCCATAATGCAGAAAGACCTCAAATTAACTATCATGTGGGATATAATCAAATGTACATGATCCTGTTACTTCCACTTAAACATTATCTTAGCCTAATAAAAGTCTGTGCTTAGATACTCCTGGAGTCACTGATGTTCCTCATAGAGAGAGGTATGAAGATATCATCAGTGAAAAGAAATGATGGCTAAGGTAAGTAAACTGGGCCGGGTCACCAGCATCACCGTCGAGCCTTCCTGAGGTGTAATAAAAATCAACCGGGAGCCTTTTTAATTGAATGAATGGATATCAGGCATTTCACTGTTCTGGTGTAACTATTCCTTAGATGCGAGGATGTTGTTTAAACTTGTGTGTGAATATGTGTGCTATGTGTCTATACTTGTAAAACAGTACATCGTACTATCAAACTAGACGGAAGCCAGCAGAGGGCCACCTAACACCAAAATGAAACAAAGAGCCAGAACAAAAAAAAAAAAAAAAAAAAAACTATGGAAACAAAAACACACAGTACTGGGGTAAAGTCATGGAAAAAAAGTGCTTTACCTGCAAGTAAAAGGCATACAGTCCATGAAACTGATTTCAGTTCCGTATGTAAAATTCAGCCTTTTTAGTAATTCTTTTGATCAGTTCTGCTGGAACCAACATGCTATACAAAACCTATGGTTGTAATTTAAATTAAATACTTTAAGGGTTATACGCTTCTTTTATTGGGAGGTTGGTTATTATTCTCCTTCTTAAATTAATGTTAATGAATTATTTTTGTTTCAAAGGATGGGAATTAGCACTGAAAATGCTACAAAAATGCGAGTCATTCAGGGAGGTGGGCCACACACTCTTTACCCGGTGCAGAAAGACGGGCCAATATAAAGCTGTACCATATTCTTTACAACACATGAAGCGTTCTCTTTGAGCCGTGCCCTAACCCTAACCCCAATTCAGAACCAACGAAATCTTAAGCTCAGTATTCGAATTCACTCAGCTGGCCCATCTATATCTCATCTGAAAGCAAGGGAATCCTTTTCTGTACAGCACATACTGTACCCTGCTAATCCTTGTGTGCTCAGAACAGTGACAATATGGAATGGTTCCAACCTGGCACGAATGGACCTTTTCGAACACGAGTTGCTGGCAATCACAGTCACCACGTCACAACCGCTATACAAAGAAGCTTCAACATTTCTTGTACCAGCATTGTGCCAGGACTGCAAGACAGCTGCAGAAAGATCACGACTATGTTTTAATAAAAAAAAAATAAAAAAAAAAACCTTAAAAAAACCTTCACTTTACATCCTTCGAATCAAATTAAATCTAACATAGCAGTAATGTATTAACATCAATTGCCCACCAGGTATTACTATTTGTGAAAGTGAGAGAGTATCATAATATAATAAAATATATTACACTACAATATCAAGGTCAAAGACTAGTTGAACACAGATGCGCACACTCTAGTTCTGGGGTTGAAAATTTATTTTTTTCAGTACCTGGAGTCTTAAATAATCACTGTAGACATGTGTCACAAGTATGTAATAATTACTTATTACAAGCCTATACTGTACATCTATACCTCCGTGCTGAAATCCAGCGCATATACTGTCCTGGTAATCAGTGTCTAACTGTCTAACCCTTTGAAACCTCCCATGATTCAGTGTTGTGTAAACGTCTCACCTGCAGTTTCTTTCAGTCTCTTAGCAACCACTTATTTTCTCTCCAGTTACCACTGGCTATTGAGACAGAACACCTACTGATACAAAGAATCGCCTTGCCAACTTACACCTTCCTTCTGTTCTATTCTATACATTGTTCTGTAGTGGGGGCATACATTTATTTCATTATCCCTGCAGCATGTTTTTGTCTAAATAGATGACCTCTTGTATCCAAAAATGAGAAAATCGCAAACACTTTGCCAGTGCTGACCTCAGAAAGGCCTCCAAACTGTACTGCACAATATAGCCACAGTCCAATTAAATATTTATGTGTGGCACTATCAGGCACTGTGCTAACAGTGTGGGTTTCAAGTATCAGTGTCTTAAAAGGTATTTTGCTTTAATATGTATCCTTTTAATATGAGATGCAATAATGAATGCCGAGATGTATTCTCATATTTCATAAACTGTGTGACCGGTATCATGCTGAAAATTAAAAGCACAAAAGAGCTTGCCAAAATGAACCTGACGAATAATACCAGTTATGTCAATAACATAGAAGGCATCTCTCCAAGGGCCTTGGCCCTCTACCATCAACCCAATGGCCTATAAACGGTCCGTTTCCCAGGTTCAAACTTTCTCTGTTCTTTTCAAACTACTAGGGCATGGAAGCATTCAGCTTCACTGACAATAGAGTTACCTTGGACTCTGACGGGATGGGATTGCACATTCAGAATGATGTTAAAGTCTGAGAAGCCAACCACGCTGCTTTCAGTGTCTCTCATACTCTTCTCCTCCATTGCAGGTCTGACTGGTTGAGACACTCACTGCACAGCCAGTTTCCTCAGCAACCTTAGACTTTCTAAATCAATAGGCTCCAACTTAGGATTTCATTCCAGGAATATTACCCCATATGGGAAATATTACCTGTCTGTTTATACAGCTATTTAAAATTTTTAAAAGGCAACAAATAAAAAAATGGCCTTTTATTGGCTGATCTAGAAAAACATGATCAGTCATCATATAGTATAGTGAACAGAGGCAGGTTTCCATCTGTTCAGACAAGACTTATCAGATTAATCTATACACTGGGTGTAACACGGTTACTGGCGCCTGGGAAGTTAATAGCTGAACATTTTAGTGTGTGCCAATGATAGAATTGTTATATAACAATTCAGACCAGAAGTACAAAATGGAATTCAATAGACAATTACATAAATACAATTCTGAAAAAAAAACTGGTCTCTGGTACACTACCAATATACATGGCTCCTGTAGCTACAGTGCCCTAAAAACAAAGTCTCGGAGGAGGATAATGGACAGTCGAATTAATAAAACAATGGACTTATTTTCATCATTACAACTGCTGCATGTATCAATGTGATAAGCATAAAAAAACCTAACAAGCATAAGGGACAGGATCATTCGAGGAAGGAAGACCAAAAGGGCCCACAATACCACGATGCTTATTTAAAAAAAAAATAAAGTAGCCTTTGCAATCTTCTGAACGTCAGCAACTCTTCAGGCCACTTCTTGCTCTTTTGAGATCATTGTTACCACAACTGTGACAAGCGGACACAACTACAGTACAGTAGCTGTTATTACTGTACACTTTGGAAATGTACTGTGCAGCAAACCTGCAAACTATTGCAGGCCTGTTTAATTTTACAAACAAACAGAGCTAGATATAATATATATGATATCATATGATATATATATATTATATATATATATATTATATATATATATATTGAATCTTTAGACATAGATCACATCTCGTCTAGATCACAATAAGCTAAATAAAGATCATTTTTAAGAACCTGTGCTGATGAATGTCAATGCCAAGTTTCATGACAACTGGTGAATCAAAAAATGAAAAAAAGTGACATGCGTATAGGTCCATACGTAATAAATAACCTTGAATCAACCAGCCACCAATGGTGTGGAATACTGACTGTTAAGGCCACACCATTTAAAACAAAACACGTTTCCCAGTTAGTTACTTTTTATTTGTTAAAAACTTTTAATCAAATCAAGAACCATAAAACTACAGTGACAATCACCTACACGGTGATGCCTGGGTTTTCAAACCATGAGACGGGAATCAGCATTACCGTGACCTGTCCGGTTCGGATCTTGTTAGAGATGACTTGATCCTAGGAAATGCTCCGATATTTCATAAACAAGCTCCCTTGCATTGTATGGGTTGGTGTTTATATTGCCAGTATTTACACGGCAATGCAGACTGATTCCAGATCTTTCCAAAAAGACAAGTCCAGAGAGACAAGCGTTGGACTTTTAACCCTTTAAGTCCAAGCCCAGAACTACTTAACATAATTGTAAACCCTGTAAAAACCCTAGAGCAACCCAAGACACTAAAATACAAGGGTCTTAGAGAGATTGGTCCCTACAATGTTAGAAACAGAAGATTGCTAAGCTCCTTAATTACCTCAATTAGTCTGTCTTGTGGCTTTAATCCGGCTTTCTCTGCTGGTGACCCTGTGTCCACTGACCGGATGTACTGTCCTGGTTTCGACTTCTCACTGTGAAGGTTGAACCCATAGCCGTTCTGCCCTCGGATCAGGACACACAGTCTAGGATGGAGTTCCTTCATCTGACTGCGAGATTCCTTCAGAACAAAAGACAAAATAAACAAATTAAAAATAACAAATACAATGTCAAATTAAAAATGCTCCATCCTTTAAGATCACTGCACACTATAACGATGGATTTCAAGTTGTCTCAGTTGACAACAACCAGAAAGCTCTTTATAATCCATTAAAAAATAAATAAATAAATAAAATAGACAATGATGTTAGGAACGACCCCAGAAATATCAAACCGCTGAAATGCATTTGATGTGCAATTTATTGAAAGAAACAATGCTTGTATTCTAGTTCATCTACTCATTATAAATTTTTTTTTGGTTCCTTTTAATACTAGTTTTTGGCCTTTATAATCGTTTTTGTAGTCTGTTGATTGCATATGTCCATAGTTTAGCATTCTGTATCAGAATGCCACTTTGCCTACTGTTCAGTTTGTGCAGGGTGTTTAACAGTATGAGGTATTAAAGCAGGGTTTCCCAATCCTGGTCCTGGGGACCCCCTGTGTCTGCTGGTTTTCATTCCAAGTGAGCTCTGAATGAATTAATAAAACCCTTAATTGAACTGATAATTTGCTTAATTATACATTTTTTACTTGTTTTCAGCCTTTCAACAAACAGATGCAGATTTCAAGTTTGCTACAACTTTTAGAAGTAACTCGAACTCTGCAACTCTTTCAGAGCTGAAAACAATTTAAAAAAAAAAAGGTCTAAGCAAATTATCAGTTCAATGAAGGGTTTAAGTAATTGAGAACTCACTTGGAATGAAAACCAGCAGACACAGGGGTCCCCAGGACCAGGATTGGGAAACCCTGTAAAACTACATATAAACTGTTAAAGCTCATTGGGGAAAAAAAAAATTCAAAAAGGTAAAAACTCTTATCAAAACATTTTACAGCGCTGTTTTGATTTCTCATTCAATTTGGGAGGGGTATGGTGATTAAGGGTAATGTTTTCAACAAATACATTGTTCTCTTTAAATGACAGTAACATCATCACCTGGTGGATAAACTTAGTAAACACAAACACTTGTTGCCATGGAGCTCTGTGTCCCAGTTTAGTGAATTCAAGTCTGCAAGCACAGTAGAGGAGCCCACACTTGAGATTCTGTGATGTCAAGACACTTGTCTTCATGTAAACACTTTGAATGCATCACCATAATGTAATTATTTTACAGGGAAGCATAGTTGTAGTTTTTGTTAGTTGTCTTGTTTTTTTATTATTAATGTTATTATTACTATGGCACTATTTTAGTTGGTATGTCAATTATAATAAACAAAATACTTGAATGAATGAATGAATGAATCCCCTGAAAAACACAGCGATGCATCTGTAGCAATCAAATGGCAATCAACAGTTCTCGCTGTCAGTACATTTGCACAACACAGCACTTGAAAGTGTAGTGCATACTCCATTCAGTTTTATAACTAATTTTAACAAAAATGGTATTTCATAAAAAGGGTGGTTACCTTATAAAACCATGTTAGGATTATCAGCTTACAACAGGGGAACGCAGTTCGTTTACACACAGGAAATAAACCATATACTTTGACCTTTGTAGCTAGATGAGGAGAGGGTTGTTTCCTTGTTATTTTTGTGTAGTTGGTTGATAGTGTTGTGTGTCTTGTGTCTGGTATTCTGCAAAAAATTTAAGTACACTTTTCTGTCAAAAAATGTCACAGGGAACATAACAGACAGTGAAACAGACTGTGCTTTCCTCCAGTGCTTGCTTTATTAGCGATAAAATTGTAAAACATGTAAGCACATGCTGACAAAAAAACAGAACAATCCCCCCAAATTGCTACCATTTTAAAAATATCCCAAGATGCACTGCAGACAGTGTAAACATCCAGTCCACTAATCATAAAAAAACAAGTGTATTTGCTAATTGCAATAGAACACAACCCCCCACCCCCACCCCCCACAAATGAACCAAAAAAAAAAAAGAAAGAAAATAAATTTCACACCCAAACAAACTCAGTACATTTGCTTCTAGGTAAGTGTGAACAACAAGCACATTGCTTCACTGTTTCTGAGAGTATTTGTAACGAACTCAATGTGAACACAAATCCATCTTGGATGTCCTTAAAATTCCCAAATCCAAAATATAAAATAAAAAAAGAACCTCCTAACCTGCTAATAATTTTTTTTTTTTAAATATGAAAAACATCTGGATCCAATCTTAATGAGGTTGAATTCACGGTAATAACAGCTGACAGGCAGACACTAAATGCTAAGGCAGCAGTGCCTCATTACAGAATCTAAAACATGACGGAAACATGAAATATAGAAGTCTAACAATAATCATCTGCCAACAGCAACGTCCATTTAGCTGGGTTTTTTCCAACGCGTCTTACTTATTATTTAAATTAAAGCCAGC
Organism: Polyodon spathula; assembly: GCF_017654505.1. Classification (NCBI taxonomy): domain Eukaryota; kingdom Metazoa; phylum Chordata; class Actinopteri; order Acipenseriformes; family Polyodontidae; genus Polyodon; species Polyodon spathula. Next base: position 14,137,710 of record NC_054559.1, read on the forward strand.
TTGGCCATCTCAAAACATGAAGTTCTGTCCAATGTTTTACTTTTCAGGGTGTACGTGCTGGTTTAATTTTAAAAAAGGGCAAATAAGGGTTCAATAAATCATCCCAGTTGGAAAACAGACCAGGACGAGTAATATGGAGTTAGATAGCAGCAGTGTTGAGATTAGTCCCTATTTGCATCTCCATTGTCTTTAAAGCTTTGCATTAGGTTTCTCAAGCAGAACAGATGTTGCCATGGTCACCATTCTTCTCAGCTGTGTGTGTGTCAATTTAAATGA